>NW_028292578.1:23590512-23795434 GCF_029948245.1 Actinia tenebrosa
CTCTTGGTCTGCTGTAAGTAGAACTTGAGGTATGGCTTGCAAATCTGTCAGGACCACTAGCCCTTCTCATCTTTTTGTTGGCAAAACTGTGAGCATTGTCATTGAAGCCTAGTAAGACCAGGACTATTGCAATTAGCACAAGCAATTACACATTATAAAGACATACATATCTTTATGTTGCAAGACTATTACTGTTAATTAATACCATGCAATAAGTATGTAATAGTCTCTTTCGCAGTTCACTGCACCATCTTGAAATGTAGCCATGCTTTTGCATCGAAGTGAGATGAACGTGAACTGGCAGTGATAGAGACATGTGAATAATTATTGTCAAGTATAGACTGTTTTCTCAAGGTTGACGGGCCACAATACCAGAACAGGAGTTTTATAATGAGAATTATCATACACTTCTGTTAGATTTTTCAATAAGAATTTATGAAATTGATTATTCTCCTCTTTAAATATAAAACTGGCTTTTCAATTTTACTGAATTTGCATTTTTCAGTTTTGTGAAACGTCAGGATTGGATGCGCACCCAACCTTGAGAAAAAGTTCTATTGTTTTCTTAACTGAAGAAAGGTTCTTTATTTTTTTATGGTAGTCCATATGTATTCCTCTGGCCCTACTCCTTCTAAAAAATATTGAATGAGCCATTTTACATTGTGCAAATTTTTGACGACAAACTGAAACTATGGTTGTCTAAAGTATAGTGCACACCTGTTAATTCAGAGTATCGAGGTCTCTTAAGGCCAGTTACGCGTAGCTTTGCCTTCGTCTGCTCTGTTCCTTTGTCCATATCAAATACGGAATCACTGTCTTCAGATTTGCTGTCATTTCTACTTTTTGCTGCAGTCTGAGAAGAACTGGATACAGAACTCCTTGGCTCAAGGTCTGCTTCTGTCAGGTCGATTACTTCTGCTGACACTGCCTTTTCAACTGCATTTCTAGTTTCTGATAAAGACTCATGAGCTAAAATATGAGTTGATGATGTCATTGTCGAATGATGATTCAAAAGCTGTTCTGGTGTAGATTCTAAATCTAAATTTGAAATTACATTAGGTTTCCTGTCAGCCACATTTCTTAAATCATGTGCGTCATATAGTTTATTTAAAGGGTAGATAGGGCTGTTGCTATGACGACGGAAGTTGCGTTCACTACTCAGGGCATATGATTTTGATGGCCCAACTGAATGACCAGCTTGAAACCTTTGCAACGGCATTCCGTTTGAACTTGAGTGATATGCAGGGGTCGGAAGGCTTTGTCGTCGATAAGGTCGCTCATGCTTCTGCCGAGTGATATCTTTCGACGAATGAAACATCTCGTAAGTGCTTTTATTTATAGAGTTTAAGTAATTCTGCTGTTGCTGTGAATGGGTGTTGGAGACATTTTCAGTACTGTTGTATCTCTGAGGATTTCCACTTCGCTGAGCATAAGATTCATTGTACATTTGCGTCTCTAATACATTGCATAAAAGAGGTATTGAAGCTAGCTTTTCCAGAATTCCAGAATTCGATGAACTTGAATTATCGACGGAATTGTGTCGAGACGTCATAACACAGTCCTAAAAAAAAGAAAAAAAAGTCAAAATAAATAAGAATTCTAGCTATATTTACGTATTTATCAAATATAAACACAAAGGAACTGTATCGGGAATTCACAACACATTACTAAGAAAGATAACACTATTCAAATAAATAATTTTATTTTAAAAATAAATTGCATTTATCCAACAACAAGTTAGATATTTAAACGTATTGGAATGTTGATTCCTTTTCGTTTGAGCGAAGAGGTCGATAAAAACTTCGAAAAAATGAAATAACATCAAAGTTTTTAAATTAATAGCCGCGCAAGAAGGATCCCAAAGCACTAACCTTTAAATTTCAACCGAAATTTTGTATTTAGAAGTGTTTATTCTGGCGTTTTCTTGCAGTGAATTCCTTCATCTGGTGCAGAAACACATCTTCTTTTCCGCCATGTTGGTTTTTGAATGATATTGGCGCTTATGTCCGCTGGACCGTTGATAATGAGCCTGTTTCGCGGGAACATTTACCGCGCTTTTCGCCGATATCGGACCGTGAATGAAACGCAACATTTTGATTTTAGCTACCGTTATTTCCAAATATTAAAAGTTGATGATGTCCTTTCGCTGGATGTGATCTAATTGACGAGGTCCTTTCACTGGATGTGATCTAATTCATGAGGTCCTTTCACTTGATGTGATCTAATTCATGAGGTCCTTTCACTGGATGTGATCTAATTCATGAGGTCCTTTCACTGGATGTGATCTAATTCATGAGGTCCTTTCACTGGATGTGATCTAATTCATGAGGTCCTTTCACTGGATGTGATCTAATTCGTGAGGTCCTTTCACTGGATGTGATCCGCTATTCATGAGGTCCTTTCACTTGATGTGATCTAATTCATGAGGTCCTTTCACTGGATGTGATCTAATTCATGAGGTCCTTTCACTGGATGTGATCTAATTCATGAGGTCCTTTCACTGGATGTGATCTAATTCAAGAAGTTCTTTTCAAGTTTTTCACTGCAGATATGATCTTAATGAGACCATGAGGGAGAGACGCGTTTTTTCCCTTTCCGCGTTGAAAGGATCGGACCATATATCATAATCGAAACAAAGCAAAAAGTTAATAAGTGAAAGTTAATGGACGGACATGGTTTAAGAGTTGATTAGGAGATTCAAAGATTACTGTAATAAATTGTTATTAACTGAAAAAAAATCATGCAAAAAAAAGTTAAGTAGGTATAGTTTCAGGTCACCCATCCTGGTGCTAACTTCGCTCAACCCGACTTGACTCAGTAGCATTGAAGCCCAAGCGTTTTCCACTGGGCTACGTTTCCAGTTGAATCAGCATAACAATAGCCTTGAAAACAATGCATCAAATAGACTAGACTTTTTAACATTATATTTTCAACCGATTCCGTGCGTGGCAGAGATGCAAGGGATTAGCCGATATGGTCTGGGGGCCGGCTGGTCTCTCCCCTGATGCTTCGGCTAGAACATTTTCTTGCGTAATTCGTACACCCAAGGGCAGAAGGATTTAATCGCCGTCAGGTCCGAAGTCCATACGCCGCCTCAGCTCTGCGGATGTCTCGGGGGTATGGCAAAGTTGGATCGATTTTTTTTTTTTTTTTTTCATTTTTTTATTTTATTTGTCGCTGGGTTCCAACCCAATCGTATTCAGGTATTTAGATAGATAGCTTTATTTCAACAGGGTGGCCTATATTCAGCATAGCTGTTGTCCATAGGGGCCCTACAAAACTAATTTACAATTTAAAAAATGACTATTCTACTACACTAGTCTACTACACTAATTTACAATTTTAGAAACGATAATAGTAATTAAAAATCCTACTAACATAATCAAGCTAGAATTAAAACTACTAATTGGTCTTAAGAAAATACGCAATAAGGAAAATTGGAAAATTTAAATATGAAACTAACGAAAAAATAAAATGAATTTAGTTATAATGAATATTAATATAAATAAGACTATGACAGAAGACCCGAGCTTTTAACCACTTTATTATTGTAGACAAAGTCAGAATTTTCTTTCGACGTGAAGTTTTCATCTAACATATAATGCCCAGATAATGGAATTTTGTGACTCTTTCAATGGTCTTTCCTTTGAGTTGGAGAATGAAATCTGCAGTGTTTTCTAACTTTTGTCTTGTTCCAAAGAGTAGTCCTTTCTTCTTGCTCTGAATTAGTACCAGCTGACTTCCCTCCATCCACAGCTCAAGACGATTTAGGTCGTCTTGTAAAACAACCTTGACAGTACTTACATCGATTCCAGAGAAGTATATGACTGTATCACCGGCATACATGCTGATCAAAGATAATTTTAAACACAATGGCAATTCGTTTATGTGAATAACTAAAGAGCAGAGGCCCGAGTAAAGAACCTTGAGGGACGCCGTATTCAAGGTGTAGGCTAGTTGATAAGTCCTGTTCATACCATACTCTTTGAGAGCGTGTAGTTAAATAATATCTGAACCAATTTATGCTCTGACCTCTGACTCCATAATGTTCTAACTCGTGGAGAAGACATTGATGGTTTACTAAATCAAAAGTCTTTTTGAGAGCAATAAAGATAGCACCAGTAAGATTCTGTTGATCTGTGTTCTCCAAGATATGATCTACGAAGTAAACAGCAGCAGTTACTTTCACATCCCCATAATGGCTTGCGTCTTTGGGGATAACCAATCAAAAAACTGTCCCAAATTGAAAGGTTTCTTAATTGAATTTATACTATACCTGCTTTTATCTGTGCAATACTGATTATCAGTTTATTCCAAGTTATTTTTGCGTGTACAGATCATCAAGAGTTTTGGTCTTACAGAAAATGTATTGACTTACGAAATGTTTTTAAAAATTTACCTTAAACGTCTTCAAGCTTAGCTTTTATCTTTTTCTGTTTTTTACTTCTTCATTTTATCTTTGGATACCTAACAAGGTATTTTCAACATTGTCTGATCAGCCTTCAGCAAAATAAGCGGGCTTTTACCCTCTGGTTACCCCCCAAAGACGCAAAGTATTATGGGGATGTGAAAGTAGACTAATGCTTTTTTCGGAAACCTGACTGGAATGTTGAGTGGACATCATTATCCTTTAGAAATTGCAGCAGTTGAACTTGTACTGCGCGTTCCATGACCTTGGAGATAATAGGTAGGACTGAGATGGGACGATAATTATTGTCATCATCCATATTGCACCAGACTTGTAAATTGGCGTGACTTTGGCCTCCTTCCACTGAGATGGAATTTTCCATGTTAGGAACGTCTGATTTATCATGGATGCAATTGGCTTGGCAATAACAGTAGCTGCATCTTCCAGAAGTCTTGCAGGGATCTCGTCAAGCCCGGTGGCTTTCGTTGTTTTGAGCTTTGAGATCCTGTGAAACAAAGCTAGTGTTTAGTTCTTGCAGAACAATTGATGCGATCGGCTTGGCAATAACGGTAGCTGCATCTTCCAGAAGTCTTGCAAGGATCTCGTCAAGCCCGGTGGCTTTCGTTGTTTTTAGCTTTGAGAGTTCCTGTGGAACAAAGCTAGTGTTTAGTTCTTGTAGAACAAAGTCTTTGTTTACTTTAGGTGTTAAAATATTAATTGGCAATAGACATTCTTTAAATCCTCTACACAAGCCTCTAAAAACAATAGATGTAAAAAAGCTATTGAAACTCGTGAATGTAAGAGTTTTTGCACACTTGGAAGTTTATCTATTCTTTCTTGGTAAAATTTTTCGCCATATATCTTTTGTATTTTCTCTGATATGATCTAGGAACGCTATATCTTGAGCATCAAAGACATATCTAGTGGTTCAATTGAACGTCTGTTGATAAATCGCTTTGGTTATTTGCCAGAGAATTTCGAATGATTATGATTATAATATTAAATTTCAAATTTTAGTGTGTTTTCTGTCAAATGGGACGCATTTTAATAGCCATTTTGATTTGATGTTCTCGCATGGTATTGATAAAGAAAGAAATAAAATGAAGGGAAATGCATTTGATTCTAAATGAAATAATATACTACCATCGATATATTCAAATGTAAAAACAGATTATTATCATCAAATCTAAAGCTGAATAAGCTCAATGAGCATGGCTACAACACGAGGCATGGAAGCGAGTTTCGCTTACCACGACCCAAAACTAACTGGGCAAAACAAACAATGCAGTATCAAGCCATGAAAGAATGGAACAATCTGAGTGACACACTTAAACAGTGTTCTAAGATTAGCCATTTTAAATTGAATTTCTTTTAAACCTGTAAACCTAAATAATTTGCCAACTTTTCATCTTTTACATTTACTAGTAATAATGATGTTGACTTTTTACTTATTATTGTCAAAAATATCTTATTTATCAGGACCTTCTCGAAAATCACATTTATAAGTGAAAAAGCTTCCTGTTAAAATATGAATGTAAATAAATAAAATAAGTATAATTCCCCAAAATTTTCGTATGATAACAATATTTGTAAATTTGCATTGCCATGATTTACTTCAAGCGTAAGATTATAAACCCGTTGATAAACGGAGAAGATATTTTAGATATTTTTTTTGTCCTTGAACTTTAGTCGTGGCTGAACTTGGCCTGGTGCTTCCGATTAAATCTAGCCATTTCATCTCTGGTTTTTTTCCTTTGTATTAGATTTAGCCGGAAAAGTTAGTCACGAAGTTGCCCTCCTATGATACCTTGGCCTTTACTGTTGATGCGAGAAGATTGCCACAAGCTTTTATCTCGCTAAAGACACGGCAAAGTATTACCAATGGGATAACACCATTGTGTTTACAGTGTTTTTTTTAACGATATTTCTTTTACGGATGAAAGGATTGGCCTTCGATTGCCACTAAGACGCCAACGCGTGGCGGACGGAAACGATTCGAATTCGCATGGACGAGAATTTGTTTGAAATGGAAAAAAATATCCAAGAGAACATATTCTCTCTTGAAATATCTGAATACATGTCGACGGATCCTATAAGACATTTAAAATTCGTTAATTTTTGCTTAATAATTTGGGGGGGGGGTATTTATTTATTCATTCATTTATTTTGCATATCTTATTCCTTAAAGTCCCTAATAATACGTGGTCTGAGACAAAATTTATCATATTTTCGAAAATTGCGACAAAAATGGCGGAAAAAATCAGCCATTGTAAACGAGCCTAAACGAGCACGAAAACGAAAAAGGGAGTTTAATACTGCAGATTTTTCTTTGCCTTTGAACAATTGGAATTCTTTAAGATTAGTTAAATGGAAACGCAAAAATATCCATCACGTATAGTAGTAGATAAACAAAAAGAATATTTTTTTTTGGTGAAGAGGTTTGCAAAAGGTTAAGTGAATACAGGAAAACGATGAAAACCTGGTTAATCTGTTTAACCTGATGCTAAATCGGAAACATGCACTCGCTGTACACGTGAACTTTATGTCCAAAAATATCAACAAAATAGAAAAATGGCCACTTTTGAAACTGGATACTGAAACAGACCCTCGATGTTCGTGAGAAGACCTGTCATCCATTTATACATCGGGGGAAATTTACTAGGGCCGTAAAAAAAAGAAAGGAAATGGTGTCTTATCCCAGGTGACATTCGAATTCCTCTGCATCCAGCTAGCAGACCTCAATATTCATCTTTTAAGACATGTATAACTTATGCTCAGGATTTAACGAGTTAAAGTTCATGACGTCATTAATTTGAATTTCGTGATCAAGCCATTGATCCCGGTAAGGCGCTCATGTTCTGGGGGGACAAGGTACATGTAAATGGTAAATGTGACCCTCCCCCCTCTCGTGAGGTCCTAAAAATGCTCACTACTGGATGTCTGTTGGCTATTTCTATACGCAGATACGTCGTATAGAAAATCAGATTCATAAATTCAATTTGAATTTTTGTTTTGGAGATATTCGAGTCCAAAAATCGAGAATTTCACTTCCAGCGGGAGGAGGGTACCTACGTTATTAAGACAGGGGGGTAGGGGTTATCGGTCCTGTAAGATGACAATTGCTTTGCCACAAAGCTTGTCATTAGCAGAGCTGGGTATAAAAGAGATAACGTTGACATGTTTAGCCAGTTGCCTGCAACTTTTACAAGATGAAGGCACTAGCGATTTTGCTGGCTTTAGCTTGCGGGACTCTTGCAGGTAGGTCTCGTGATTTCTTGTTTTGCTTATGCTTTACCGTTTCTTTTTCAAATTAATGAAAATTAATGTTTTGTGAAACTTTTTTGTAAATAATCTTTATATTTTTGAACAAGTTTGTGACAGTAATGTTGTGGACTGCGTCATTCCAAACTTCCATGTTTTTTTATCCACTGAAGACATTTCATTTTTTCAATTTAGCTTTCTCCTTTCAAAATTTATCAGCATTTTTTTTTCTGTACAAATCATGCAATTATATTTTAAGTTCTGATCAGAAAATTCCACTGGATGCTCCAACACCAGAGCCAGGGAAAACCAGTTCTAAACCTTGTTTTTAAAAAAACTTTCGGTCTTCTGCAGAAACTCGAGCAAAACTTGAAAAAAAATTTATCCGCTCTTTCATTTTAACTCAGAATATGCAATATCCTTTTCAGTTTAAAAAAAATATGGATTTCTGTTAAATCATTACTGATAAATTGCCTCGTTTTTTTTAAAATACAGCTCCGAGGCCAATGCTAATGAGACCGACCTGTGAGAGTAAGTAAAAACTCAACCATTAATTATGTTAACCATGTCGTAAATCTCCCATTTGTCCATATACATGTTGTTAACTACCTTTCTTGTGGTCAAGCTTCTTGAAGGATTCAACTCTCTTCGTTGTGTATCAAAAAAATAATAATAACAGGAACTTCAGATTAAAAGCTATTTGTTGATCTGTATATCAAGAAGGAAGGGGCCGGGTTATTTTGCCAAAACCTTGACCTTAAGACATTAAAAAAATAATTAATTGGTCATATAAATATACATAGCGTTAACGTTGATAAGAGGATACTTAACTTTGAGTTGTGAGATTTGAAATGGCAGATCACAGGCTCCTATCCAAGACAGAAAAAACACAGTTTAAGACTTTCGTGTAATTGTATATATATCGCAATGACAAAATCCCTAAAACCGTACCAATCCCGTAGAATGTATACCGTATATGTGGGAGTATCCCCCCTCTCTCCGATACATATGAAGTTCATCAAAAGTAATATAAGCCTAAATGTGACACTTAATAGTTTTGTTGTTTTGCACAATGCCGAAGGGTGAAACAATGCGGAAAGGCGATCAGATAAGACGAAGACAAAAAGGCTAGGAAAATGGAAAAGTGAAACCTTAGATTATAGCTAAAGTACATGTAGTACACGCAAGGAGCCGAATATTTCTTCGGAACTAGATAATGGACGTTTGTTTGTTTGTTGTTGTTGTTGTTTTTTTTTTTGTTTTTGTTTTTGTTTTTTTTGCATAAGAAAAAGACGTCCAATTTTGCATGTACTCCAGAACAATTCCTTTGGGAAATCAATGCAAAGGGAGTTTAGTGGAACAAACGTGTTCCCTTAAGCCAGGCTCGCCATCGCCCAAAGCTGCGTTCTAAAAACGTTTTCCTAGCAGTGCAGCCTAGGCTACTTTTATTTCATTAGATCTCGAGACACGCACATGAAAAATGTCATGTTCGAATAATAAGAAAGTCGAGTAGCAGTCAAGGTTTTTATCTCAAAGATCTCAGTTCAAAATGTTATATACACCGTAAGCCAAGGTTATTCGCACGTCCGTACGAATTTTTTCAGTCCGTAATATGAATCTTTGGGAAAAATATATAGCTCAGTGCAATAAAGATCGTATAAATAATTTTAAAAAAAGTAATAATATGATAAACAATATTATAATAAATGTGATTAATAGTGGTTCTACAGAGTGGCTCTTCTTCCACTAGATTTAGAATTTTAAAGTTGATTCATGTTTGCTGAGGGATCGGAGGAGAAAAACGGAGAACCCGGAAAACCCTCGAAGCACAAGAGAGAACCACTGAACAAACATTATCGAATTCTTCTAAGCCTCTGGTTTAGTTTGTTGGGGCATATACCACTGAAGATATCCTGTTTCATTTGTTATGGAATACTTTAAGTATGGCCTGGAGGGATTGATAAAGGGCTTGAGTGCAACAACAGATTTGGATTCTATTTCGGTATCTGATCTGACATCGGGACCTTTTCGTTAACGATTTTTTGCACGACACATATAGAATAAAAGGTTCTACTTTTCTTTCTTTTAACTACATTTTTCTTGTCCATTTCTCTTCTAGTTCATGTCTTAATTTCGAGTCATCATCATTACAATCATCTTTATTATCATCATTAATATCATTATCATCATCATCTTAACCATCGACAACATCTTCATCATCATTATCATCTCCCATTATCATCGTTTTCTCCTTCTTCTTCTCTCTGCTATTTTGGTATTTTCTTGTCTTTCTCGATCTTTTTCTACATTTAGATTCTCGTTTCTCGACGATAAACATTCCGTAACCTTTGGACATGCCAGAGAAGTGATTGTTCGGAATTTCTTTACGCGTAAATTCGATGCCCCATGAGTTTCATTTCCGCATGCCTCGATATTTTGGCAGCCAGCAAAAAGGTCATCGGAGATCAAATAATAAATTTAGATATCCAACAAGTCTGATCAAGCTCATCAAGCAGGAACACTCTTATGGCAATAATCGTTTTCATAAGGGATAAGCCATTTGTGTGTGCGTGAAGGGGGGTAACAGCCAGCAAAAGGTCATCGGAGATCAAATAAATATAAATGTAGATATCCAACAAGTCTGATCAAGCTCATTACGCAGGACTTCTGGCATTGTGCCTTATTTACACTTCCTTTCCTTCTGTATCACTATTGTTTTCACAAGGAATCTGCCACTGTGTATGTGTGGAGTGGTGGGGGTGGAGGGGTCAAACCATTTCTTCCGCTCGCGCTGTGGCGCTTGTAGCCTGCATAGACATGATATGACATGCGCAGAATGCCGGAGAATTGTCTCTAGCTGCCTTTGTTTAAATTGGTTTAAACGTTGTCGATGAATTAGGATTAACAAGCCCTAACACATATTACACGTAATTCGCTTGAAAAATAGCTTCGCTTCTCCCAAGTGACTTAAAACTTGTCCCCCCTCCTCGAACGTCTAAAACAACCCCACTGAGCAGGGAAGAGAGGGACTGTACGAATTCTAACAAAATATACAGCTCTATAGCATTTTAGAAAGTTTTGAATCTTTTTGATTTCGAAAATGAATTATATCTAATACACTCAACAAAATTACTGGATTCTAATTCGACGAGAGGAGTGCAATTAAATCCCAATTTGTACACTGTAAAGTCTAAATTAAGTTGCTCAGTTTTGTTGAGTGTATCATAAACAAAAAATCGCAAGATCTTCTTGTACGATTCGGAATTTATGGATAAACTCGTCCAATTTTGAAAACTTTCAAAACATCACTCGTTCCTATGAATTCCAAATTGTACTCGAAATCGTGCGATTTCCCATACTAATTCAAATTTTTAAGAAATTAAAAATGAATATAGTCTATGTGTTAAGTTCAATAACATTTGGTAAAATAATTCTTGTTTTTTTTTTCTGATCCAGATTCTGAGAACCGGTTTATTCCAAACAGGAAGTACGTCTACCGATATGTTGGAATGTCCACTACTGGTATCCAAGGAACGACGGACGAAAAAGCTGAGATAAAAATCACTGCGCGCTTCCATGTGAACAGTGTATCTTCGTGCGTCTTCCATCTGGAGGTGTGTAGTAGTAGTAGTCTCTTTAGGAACGTCCAGCCGTCTGCGCCGGACCTTATAGTAGAAGCACTTGGGATTTTAACAAGAAACGAATAAGTGTTCGATAAGCGAAAGATGTCAGGAGAGAGGGAATAGACCTTATTTTGAATTAGTCATATACAGCTGTGCAAGATGTGATCCTATTGGAGGACGCACATGTGTAGAACAATAGAAAACAATGACCTTTCCCCAACCCCGCCCCTAAACCTAACCAATCACAGGGGACGTTGCAAGTTCGTGAAGCCTAACCGGGTGGGTGGGTACATGTGTAGAAGTATACAGGGTTAGCCTTATTTCAGTCTCCAAATATTCACAAATACCAAAGGTAAGGTAAAGAATGCGCAACTTCTACAATAAAAACACTTTGAAATTCCACGGACCTTCAAAAGAATGCAGGAATATTAAAGCAATTCATACAAAATCGAAGCTAACCCTGTATAACAATCTTCCATCGATCTAGATGGTCTTTAGGTTATGATGTGAAGTCATCAGAACGGTCATTAATTAAAAAGAAAAAAAGATTGAGATTTGTTCGTAAATTCTTTTCTCAGGTTGATGATGTGCAGTTATCGGAACGGTCATCACCCGACGCCCAATTCACGATCTCAAAAGGAAAAAAGGAATTTGTGAGGGATCTTGAAGGTAACCCGCTTACGTTTACCTCAGTCAACGGGCAGATCCTAGACATCAAGACATCCAAAGCAGAACCAGTATATGTGACAAACATCAAGAGGGGAATGTTGAGTGCACTTCAACTGGAGTTTAAGGAAGAGGGTGAATCTACAGTTAAAGAGGTTTGTTAATGCTGCAGAGCCGTGTCCAGGGGTGTTGCAGGGTGGAGGGTGGGTGCCCATAGGGAATGGAAATGGAACGACCTAAACAAATAAGAGCCATCTTGAGAAGTGGTATAACATTCTAAGGATTTGCAGAAGCAAAAAAAGAAAAGAAGAGAAAAGAAGAAGAGGAAGAAGAAGGTGACTTTCACCTTTTAATAACATCCAATGACAACAATAACGATCCATCCTAGAATTTGCAAAAGAGAAAAAAACCTCCAACAATGGATGGGCGGTTAATACAATGATAATCCCTCAATGGTACTTTCTCAAAAGTATCGTGGATGCGAGCTTGACATAAAAATACCAAAAAAATCACACTTTTTCTCGATAAAATTGGTGGTATTAATTTTTTTTTTTTTTGCATTTCCACGTTAGCCTCTCATTCAAAACTATTTCGAGAAGTTGCATTTGCAGAAGGAAAAACAAAATAGTTTCATATTCGAATCCATGTTTTCTGATATTACATCATTACTGATCCAATGATGCTACTATTTGATATTATTAGAGAGATATCGCTGGTGACTGCAAGACTCGATACCTTAGGATGATCAAAGATGACAAGGAAGACGTTTACAAAGTGAAGAACCTAACCGAATGTACCAATAGATCCAACATGGACACCACTCTTATGCATCCAGTCTTTTATACAACCGGCTCGGTAAATATATACTGAACATTTATATCTTGAGGATTATTAGCTAGTAAAAGAAGAAAGAATAGGTCGCTGGACTAGAGGGAGAAGGAGAAGGAGAAGGAGGAGAAGGGAAAGATTTATATTATACATGTATAAATAGTTATAAATTAATCATAATTAGCATATATCAACTTGTGTACTTCCTAAGAACGCGCGCGCTCATTGGTTAATTGGAGGTGAATATCGTACGATATTCACCTCTGAATCTCGGAATATTGAGTCGGCAAGAAAATGGCGTCGGCCGGTAATCGTTTTGCTACAATTTCCGATGAGGAAATTGAAAAAATGAAAGTAAATGCCATTCCTATCAATACTAAAAAGGCAGCGAAGTATGGCCTAAAAGTTTTGCTAAAAGGTTTGCTAAACGTTTTGCGTGAATTTGTCACGCAAACTAAAAGTTTCTGTTTGTTTGTTTTTATTGAATTATTGTATATAAAAACAAGTTACTTTGTACACAAGTTGGTATATGCTAAAACAATTATTCGCCTCAGGCTCCGTATGGAAGACTCGAAGACTTGCGTCTCGTTGAATATTCCCCGATATTCACTTCGCCTTCGGCGAATAATTGCTAATTATCTATTGTCACCAACTTTCTTAATCGGCAACTTTAGGGCAAGAGAACACCTCTTGACTGCACCAGCTTGTGCCATTACAAGATTGAGAAAAAACAGATCTACTCAGTGGAATGCAAAGAAACTCACTTACTGATACCTTTGAGTTATCAGTCATCTGGGGTCATGACTACCGTGACGTAAGTATCTCGTGACATGACGTAATTATCACGTGACGTGATATAGAGAAGCATGCAGAAATGAATCTAAGTGACCATTTATGGAAAAATAATATTTGTGTTTTTTTCCCATACAAAACGTTTTGTTAGTATATAGGCTTTGCACCATCAAGTATCTCCCCCCTGGGAAATTGAATTCCTTCTCATGTAAATCAGATTAGACCGTATTCAGTTTGTACCTCCCATCATGACCGCCGTCACGTGATGGTGCCAAGGCCACTTTTGTGAGGCCAAATTCATGTGTTAACAAAGACAATATCGACAAAAGTTAAAAACTGAAAAAAAAACACGACAAAATAACCAACAAGCAACGCTCTCACGTTCTTACGCCATCCGTGCATCCCAATATCAGAATAATGGAATATATTTTTGTGTGTGTTGTGGATTCTCCTTTTCAGGCAGAAGATAGTACTCGAAAAAATGTCATTTTCTGGCGGCTATCGCAGCAATCTTGAAGGTAATTAGACCATATATGCTTATACAAATTCAAGGCCATTGCAGTAATTTTCCACCATTAGAGTCGCCTAGCTAATGGTTAAGATACGACAGACAAGAAAACAGAAACATCGTTTACAAACAAAGTGATGTTTGATGAATTTATCGTCTTAAATAAAATCTTTCATCCCGATTTTTTTGTTTTGTTTTGTTTTGTTTTGTTTTGTTTTGTTTTGTTTTGTTTTGTTTTGTTTTGTTTTGTTTTGTTTTTGTTTTTTGTTTTTTGTTTTTTGTTTTTTGTTTTTTGTTTTTTGTTTTTTGTTTTTTGTTTTTTGTTTTTTGTTTTTTGTTTTTTGTTTTTTGTTTTTTGTTTTTTGTTTTTTGTTTTTTGTTTTTTGTTTTTTGTTTTTTGTTTTTTGTTTTTTGTTTTTTGTTTTTTGGTGCAAGTTTGACAAAAAATTGACTGTAATCCCCCCACGGGGTAAAAATATCGGTTATGCTCGTCAAAACGTTCCGAAAATACCCCTAAAAATACCGCAAGTGTTTTAAAAAGTGTGTTGCTGGATGACTTTTAATACCCAAGAGATACTCTAAAAGATACCAAGTAATGCCGAAATTCTAAACTTCAATTTTAACGCCCTAAAAGATACCATATCGCCGATTTTCACCCCTAAGAGATACAAACGATACTCATTACCACGTCTCAAGTCTCTGGTTCCAAAGACATAACAAATTTTGCTGTAAAATTTCTTTTGCAAGATGCTTCCAGTGAAAGGTCAGATTTAAGATTTGACTTCAACGTAAAAGAAAAAATGCAGGAAAAATTACAAGGAGACACCACTTCCGTCGACAAAATCCTACAAGACTTGGTTGGAAATAAAACACCTAAAGAAACATCATGGATGGCTCCTTTGGCCTACACCGAACTGGTCTTCCAATTCAGACGATTAAATCTCCAAGGAATAAAAAACACATGGACCAAGTTTGCTGACTGTTCTAGGATGGACTTATGTCCCACAAAACAATTATTTTTAAACTACAGGTAAAAACTCTCATTATATAACAACAACAACAACAACAGCAGCAGCAGCAGCAGCAACAACAACAAAAGCTATAGGTATACAAAAAAGCACGAGAAGAAAGTCTTGTGGACTTACTAGCCTGATTTACCTAGGTAAAGACTCCCCCCAGAGCATTCAATCAGCTGAATGAAGCTCATGAATCTCATTACCAGCCTACAATCACAAGCAAACACTAACCGTCCACAGGCAGCCCAAACAAGGTTCCTGTGTACCGTCATGTATATATTATCGACCAGAGAGCATTACATTGATTGGTATCAATCAGCTGAATGAATCTCATGAATTTCATTACCAGCCTACAATGACAGGCAAACACTGCCCGTCATCATAGGAGAACACTATTCTATCATTTTTTTCACAGACAGTTGATCGTCGACGCCTTGATACAGTGTGGCACAGAATCTTGTGCGGAATTCATGATTCAACATATTCGCGAGACTCCCGAGTGGGCTTATGTCTTTGAACGAGGGAGCGAAACGTACAGGAAGCAGTTATTATCAGGGCTTTCGTGGGTCCGAAATCCAACGGAGAAAATCCTTGATAACGTTTGGGTAATAATCATATTACAACTAAGTTTCCTTGCTACCTATTTTTGGATTTTCGTTTTCGTAAGTCATTGCGGTCATTATAGAGTTTTTGCAGAAAAAGACACCTTGTACCTCAATCTGGGAGACAAAACAATAGGTTCCAATTCTCAGGAGATTGGAATTATTTTTTCTCCCCCAAATCGAGCTGCTTTGACATGCAAGGGGTCTATAGACCCATTCAGCTTTGGTTTAATGCTTTCCCATTTCTGACCACGTGTCATTCTCTTTAGAATAAGGTTTTTTGTTTGAGTTGTATCCATTCTCGTGTGCAACCAAGAAACAAAAAAGTGGTACTCTTAGGAATTACCCGTGGTCTGAAATGGAAACTGAATGGGTCTATTTCCACATTCTTAAAATTGGAATGCATGGGGAACGTGCTCCAAGAGATCGATTAAGATATAGGATATAATATTAAGATATTTTTCTAATCCGTCTCTTTCCCTTACCTTTGGTTGTCTATGACCCCATAATGAAGAAAATTCCCTGGTCGTTTTCAAATCAAAACGTTGGCCCATAATGTTACTTTGATCGTCATATAGTTCCACAAAAATTTATTGATCAAAAATAACTCAACACGACATTTAAAAGTTACTCACTCTTTTTTGCAGACCTTGATGAAAGAAAAGAAGGACATTCTACCCGAGAACACCATAACAATTATGGGTTCAATGATGCGTACTCACTGTGAAGTTTACCCAAAGAACTGCAAGGACGATGTAAGTGAACTGAAAAACATACAAGTTTAAATGACTTTAGTTTTATAGGCATTCATCTATTTCAAAAAAGGTTGAATACTGAATACTGCAAACTGAATAATGCATTCCAAGACCAAAGCTCATTGTGGGTCGTAGTGACATTGTCTAAAGTGGGATTAATAATTATTATTTATTCTATTTTTAGTGTATTCCATCTGAAACAATATACTGACTACATGTAGAGAGTTAATTGCTGTATATTTACAATACCCTCCAGTCTTGGAATGCACTATTCAGTATTCAACTTTTTTGAAATAGCTGTATTAGTAAAGATCCAAAATTCGAATATCTTCTTACTCAATCCAACCTTCTTTGTTTGCCTTCCTCCCTTTTCTCCTTTGTTCCTACTTCCTCTTCCTTTCCCCTTCTCTCCCTGTGCTCTCCTTCGTAATTTCTTTCTCTCTTTTCTATACTCTCATCTTCTATCCTTCCTTCTTCCTTCCTGAGTCCCCACCACAAATTTGCCTTTGATTAATTTATTATCATTTCTTATGCAGCTTTCCGGCCTTGACCACTTCCCTAAAGTACTCGAAATATCAAGATCTTTCAGCAGCATGTTGTATATGAACTTAGAACTTTGCAAAGCTACCCCAGAGACTGTTGATGAAATTATTTTCATTTTACGGGCTATCGGTAACTCGCGTTTTGTGGAAACTTCTCCAGTCGACCTCGTCTATTGCGCCCTCAAATCAAACTATAAGAACATCTCTGCCGCTGCTTTGGAAGTACTTGGAGACTTGAAACTGGACTACCAAACAAGGAAGGGACTAAAGACAATTTACAAAGACTACGCGCAAGACCCTGAAATACGAATGATGGCTTATCTTGCCTGGATGAAGGAACCTACCAAAGAGGACATCAAGACTGTAATGAAGACACTCCAGGAAGAAATAAATACACAAGTTGGGTCGCTAGTATGGAGCCACCTTACTAGTATGAACACATCTGTGGAACCAACAAGCGGACATAGGTAAATTTTATAAATACTTGAGTCGTTAACCAAGTTGGCTATTCGTTCATGCAAGTTCACAAGAATAATTCATAAAAGACCCAGTAGGTGTAGGTGTAAGTGTAGGTATTAGCCCCAGGGCGTAGTAGGGAGTAGGCTACCGAAGGGAATTTGACATCGAGGACTGCAACCCTCTGTTCCAAAGGGTATGGAATTTGATAACGAAGAAGGAGGTCTGCTCTCCCGGAACATAAATGGAGTTCAACATTCTTTATTTCTTCAAACTTCATAATCGGAATGTGGCTACAGCTTACCATTAGTAACCACGCATCCAGAATTCAGGTTAACACATCCAAGTATATTATATCCTTTCTTTTATCACTTGGATAAGCACTGTGCATCATATAGATGCATACGACCTACTTTGAGGGGACGATTTAATGTATACATTAATGTCGCGAATTGTTAATTATAGCATTGGAACTATGATTGAAGAAGTCTTGAGAGAAACCCAAACGTCGCTCAGATATTTCAACACGACATCAAAGTCAACTGTGTGGCACAAATCGATCTTCAATGGTAAGTGCGAGAAAACATAAATTATAGCAGTTATTGTAACATCAGTGGCGCAGCCCAGAGTCTCGGGATTAGGGAGGAGGCAGGGAGCAAAGGTGTCTTGTTTCCGCCAGATCCATGTACAGGAAAAATATATCTTACGACTATCATTCCCCGAAAGGAGCTATTTCGTGAGGCTCGCTCCACACTTACTAGCACTACATTTACTGCTTACAACACAAAACATTGAACTCACATGTTAATCTCTGTACGTATGCGGAATGACGATATCCGGAGAACTCAGAAAAACCTCGTGGCAAGGCAGAGAATATTACATTTAACAAACTCAAGTTACATATGCGGTTCAGTCGATCTAGATTTGAACGCGCGACCACAGACTTGATCTACAATGACACCCATGTCACGCTGCATAAGACATGGAGAGAGCAATTTATTTCAAGGAATGCAAATCGTAAAAAAAATTATAGTATGGACCCAATTCACTGTTTTCCCTTTACAGACCACGTGTCATTTTCTTGGGAATAAGAGTCCTTGTTTGAGTCGTATCCGTATTCATGTGTCTTTTAATGTGCAACTGTTAAACAATGAAATGATACTCTTGGGATTGTCATGCGCGTACGTCATTCAAAATGGGATAGCAGTGAATTAGGTCTATTATGGTGAACCGGTATTTTAATTATTAAACTTTAAACTATTAATATCTATTATAGAGAAAAATAACCTTGGAATGTCTGCTGATAGTCATGTACTCTACCATCCCGAAAGCCTTCTTCCTCGCCATACACACTTCAACTTCTCAGTTGACGTCTTGGGAGGTGCCTTCCCTGTCTTGGAAGCAAGCACGCGTACAGAAGGTCTGGAGCTCCTTTGGGACAAACTTTTTGGACCAAGAGGTCACTTTCCTGATACACACATCTCTGATCTCGTCAAAACCCAACCGAAGAAGAGAAGCCTTGATGATTTGAACGAACTGCAATACTTGCATGACATGGTATGGAAAATATTTATACCATTATTCATTACAGGGCTTTGTTCTGAAGAAATATTCATGTTTGAACATTAAAAAAAGTGAATCTCTTTCGCAAACCTAATGAATTTTGATTTTTTTAGGTGAACATGCCAAGGACTAGTACGCCTTCAGGTCTCTTTTCCATTAAACTCTTTGGCAACGAACTGGCACTCTTCACACTCAAAGACCTCAAGTGGCTTCAACACGAAGTACCCATGTTAGACTGGGTAGAAATGTTGATAAATTTAAGAAATGGAGTGGATGATATGTATACCAAGCATTGGTTATTCCTGCAAGACTCATTTACCATTCCAACGTCTATTGGGTTACCGCTGACCTTAAGTCTCAATGGCACTGCTGTAGGAAGTGTTCACGTGAGCGCTAAAGGTGATCTGCACAGCTGGTTCTGGGATTGGAGGCCTAGCATTAAATTTAAAGGGAGTGTCAAACCAAGGTTAGTGAAAATATGAGGCAAATCTACAATTTTATATGGAGCTTACATTCATAATGCTTATTAGTTTGAATTCAGCAATTTCGAATTGGACCTCTTATCTGTGATTTAGAGAGAAATAAAATTCAACCCTCTCACCCCAGCTTCTGCTCCCGCCTTTGAATAATGTGAATGAGTTTTGCCTCTCTTAGGCGTAATGTGTTGAAATATATACCATTCTATTCTATTCTAACAGAATTCATGGATGCATTGGCAGTAATTTCCTTTTCCTAGTATTTATATGGCTCTCAATAAATGTAAAAATACTTTTGCAAAAGCCACCACTTGAAGCCATTACTTTGCTTTTATTTGTGTTTCAGTGCTGCTGTGAGCATGTCTGGGATGATGTCAGTCAACGCCTTTCACAGCAAGGTCGGAATACTGGTCAACGGTACACTGTTCACCTCGGCAAAAATAAGTGCAAATGTGACCTACAAGAAAGAAGAAACGTTTAAATTCCACTACAATGTCGATGAAAAGCCGGAAGAGATATTTAACATGTCGTAAGCCCTTTGCTTTTATTGATTGTGCTTTATTCTCTAGCGCAAACATTTAAACGTTAGTCGTTGGTTGCCTTAAATCCGAAAGCTTATTTTACTATTGGAGCCTACTTATTTAACCACTAAACAATGGGGGCAAGGGGGCTTTCAAATGGGGAACAGACCTTGAGTATTTAGTTGTTTTTGAACGGAGGATACGACAATGTGGATGTAACTCGGTGATCGATTGCCAATGATAGTAAGTCAATCAATAAGGATTTGGCAAAAAGGATTTCCTTGTAAGTGGTTTTTACTTGCCCTACGCTTTAAATATAACTCATTTTTAACTGAGACGCGTTCGCTTCTTCTCAACTAGGTCTATGTTATTCAAACAAGTCAACGACAAAAAAACACCAATTAGTGGAATAAAACAGCGTAGAAAGGTAAAGCAGCTGTTTAAAAAATATCTTAAATAAATTCAGTTGCTTTCAACAACTCATTTGACTTCAAACAAATTTTTCAGGCAAGTGTTTGTATCAGCTCCATTTTTAACGTGAACAAATACGTTGGGATGGATCTATGCAGCAACATATCAGTTCCAATCAGCTGGGACAAGACGATGGCACCTTTCCTCCCCCTAACAGGCCCAGCCAACTTTTCTATCAAACTTCATCGCTCAGACCCTAAACTAACAACTTACAAGCTGGAAGTCAACAAAACGAAATTCAGCAAGTCTCCAAATAAGACTTGCTTGGAGTTGTCAACACCGGGATCCTCTCACAAAAGAATTCTTTTGATGAACCTCACAACGCTAGACCAGCCAGATCGGTTCCAATTGAATATCAGTGTTGGGGATCATGAAGCAAACTGGACAGTATTGAACTTCACACGAAATAGTAACTCCAAGATGCTCATGGCTGAGATGAACATTACTTTGCCCAATATTTCCCTGTACCACACTGCGAAGGTTCACGAACCAAGCAAGATTATTAGCACAAAAACATCATTAATCCGCGGTCCTTATGGTAATCCTGTCACTGTAATGTTCCTTAATGCCAATCTTGACTACTCGTCTAGATCCACAGGAAGTATGATCTTCAATTTGATGCATCGACCTCTCGACTTTACTTGGCAAGTAAAAGTCAGGCATAGCTCTTCAGAGCTCAAAACCAACATCCTTTGTGTCATGAAGTGCAGAAAAAGACCGAGCCCCTTACTCAATCACAGAATGGAATTCAATATCACGCAGATAGACCATGTACGGATGACTTCAGAAAACATTACAGAGAAAGGGCTTCGCGTTGAGATGCGCATGAATGAAACAAGGAGAATGTCTCTCTTTGGCAGCAAGAAAGTGGTCAAGACCATCGGTCACAAGTTTAGCACCTACTTCACTACTTTTACCTTCTACAATCGCACAACACTGAAGCCTTACACAACTTCACTCAATTTGACGTTACACGAGAATCTTGTCACGAAATGGAACGAGATGGCACTCAACATGACATACAAGAACAACTCAATCGCTCTAGAGACATCGATGAAAAACACAACCGAAAAGAAAAGCATTTGCCTGATCGGGAGATACCTTAATGGAACTTCCTGGAACAAAACTGATTTTATATCTTGCATCGCCTTCCTTAATGGCACCGAGGTCAAGAATCTGATCTGGAACTTAAAATCCATGAATACGACTCACAAACTCAACGCAACTTGGCTTAGACGACCTGATGTACACATGTTTGTAAATTACGCATGCAAGAATGAGTCCTTAGCCAAATTAACCGTTTCCTACAGAAAGACCAACTCAATGAAGTTCCTTGGCGTGAATGGTAACATGGGAAACTGGAATATGGACCTTCAGCACTCTTTTCAAGACGAAGTGAAGATGAAGACGAAGTTAAGACGAATTCTTATTGTTCATAAAGCCAAGAACGGAACAGAATCTTATATGTATAACGCGTTTAACTTGACTTTTTTGAACTCCACCACGATGAAGAATATGTTAGTGGGACTGACTCTCTCGACAAGAACCAAAGACATGCTAGAAAAAGAATCAAAACTACCTAGACAGTTTGTGAATAGAACAGCCTCATGGAAAGCTGAAATGAAAAATGACACAGAAATCCTTAATGTTTCATCTTTATTTGACTACCAAGTTATGGACCAAACTGAGATGCCAAACAAACTAATATTGAAGAAACAAATGCACCACACTCTGTTCTGGCATAAAACTAACAGCCTCCTAAATGTGAGCGTAGACTTTCCCAACACAACTCTTGGCTTGAATTGTTCTGGAAATTTCATCAAGGGAATCAATATGAGTGCAAATCTAAACGACAGCCTCCTGTGGAACGCTTATATTACTGAGCGGAAGCTGATTTCCAACGTAACCCTTTGGAATCGTACTCTTATGATGGAAAGCCGTACTTGTAACAGAAGTCAGTCATTGTTCTTAAACATCAGTACCTGGAATATGGTCAACAGGACTGCCTTTAATGGTTCGATCACGTGGTACTTAAACGCAACTACGAAGAAGACAGCTATTAATGTTATGTTAGTCAATGTCAATGCTATGCTTCTCAATACCACGTTTGTAAATACGTCCTTGCAATTTAGTGCCTTCGCCCTTAATGATAGCCACCTTAACATCTCTTTTGTTAGACGCAACATGTCTGATCTTTACAAAGAGAGCAGCTTAGAGTTCCGTCCTGGAGGAAGGGTGTACATGGAATTCAACGCAACGTCTTTAAAGAGAATATGGAGGGAACTAAACTTGGAGACTTTTGACATGCCGAGAAAACTTCTCAACATCACTGTGAATTTTACTTCAAGGGGAGTAAACATGAAGAAAACTGGAAAGCACCTCAAGATACTAATGCAAAAACTTACTCGAGAAATTTCAGCTTGGAAGTTCACGCAACAGAACCTCGGTGACAATTTAAGCAATTTGACGAAAAAACTTCTGAAAGTCACATCTCACTCGTTGCCTGATGTTACCTCTGATTATGACATCTATCTCAAGAAAAATAGATCCGAAATTATGAAGTTCTGGAAACACCTAACTAGGACCATTGTTGCTATTCCCAGACATGAAATCAAGAGCAAGGAAATGGCAAAAGAATTGATTCAAAGCTTGAAGTATATCAGTGAAAGTTTCAACAAGACGAGTGTCATCGGGAACTTGTCCGAAGTTTTGAGCAATATTGTTCTGTACAATTCCTCTGGTAAACCAAGTCATCTCAAAAATCTGACGGATAACATCACATTTTACTTGAGAAACTTGACCAATGACATCACATATTACCTAAGGAATGCATCAAAGGATATGGGTTCGTGGAAAATCCATTCTAAGATGGTCGATAGTCACATCAAAGAAATCCTTCCGAAGGTAAAAGATAAAATGCTGTATATCTTGAATGAAACTGAGATGGTAATAACAGAAATCCATGAACATCTACGTATCTTGCGCGACGATGTTGCTTTCCTCAGTGACCACTTTGTCAATGAAACGTACCCTGAAGTCTACAACAAGAGCAATGCCTTCTACAACAACCTCAAAATGATGGCAAGTCCTACGACCTTTGCTGGGGGAATAATGCATCCTTGTTGGATGAACATCTCTGAAATACTCAACACAAGTATCTTCAACATAACTATCCATCACTTCCATAAATACTTGATTTATGGAACGGCACTTGAGACAATATTACCTTTCCTAAGCCAGCCAGATCATATAACCGAAGTATTCCACGAGTCAGTATTGGATAGGTCACTCGAGAAGATGCTCAATAACTCCCTCAACAAGGCAATGGAGATGTACAATGCTACGCTACGACTTCCATCTTGGCACGTGAACAAAACACACGATAACATTGTTTACGCGAGGGATCTCGTTGTGATGCTCTACAACGACACTGACAATGTCATGACCAGCATCTCAAAAAAAAATCTGACAGAAATAGTCGAACTTTACATCAACCAAACTCGAAACATGACTGTCAAAACCTGGAATTTGACCATGTCTATGATGGAAAGCATTCTTAACGTAAGCATTCCGGTACATGGGAGATTTGATATGCTGAAGAAGAATGTGACGGAACTTTACTGGAATACCAGTGAAAAGTAAGCTAAATGATGTAACTTAAATAGACCTGTTTGCCTCGAGCTAAATGGTTTTCCATTTCAGACCAGGTGTCATTCCCTTGAGTATCATTTCTTTTAACGGTTGCACATGAGAAGACACATGAACATGGACACACCTCTAACAAAGAATTGTGTTCTCGAGAGAATGACGTGCTTTGAAATGAGAAAAGATTACGCTCAGAGTGAAGATGACACAAATTGTACATTGTTATTGCCGAAACGAGAAATAGCTTTCTTTCAATTAAGTTGCTATGCCATTTTTTTCATTTCGTTTTAGGATGCCGTGGGCACGACCACTAATCAGATTGTGGAACACAACTATGTTCAGTCTTGCCAAAAACAACACACCAGAGAGACTAATCGAATCTTGGATGCCTAAAATCGTAAACTTCACCCTTAACAAAGCTTCACATTTCGCCAAATACGTCAACGAATGCCTCACAGACGAGCAAACCCAAACACCACGTATCCAGATGGCATACTCAAAGAAAGTTCTCAAAGTCTCGACAATTCACAAAATGGAATCGAGACCAAATTTCACAAAGTACTTCTTAAAAGTTTCTCGGCATTACCTAAGCTTCAGCACTTGGATCTTCAATATGATCAAGGAGCCAAAGAGAGTAATGGCGAACTCTTCGAACATCACCATGCAATGGGCTAATGTTCTCTTTAATGGTACCTCAAAGGTCTTCGATGAGGCAGAGAGCGTTGTGAACTGCTCCCTGGTTATCAACAAAACCAATAACTTAACGAATCAGTACGTTAAAACCAGCCCTATGATGATGGAAGTGCATACCTGGGTGCGCAATAAGACATTGGAAAAGATGTTCAACAAAACCAACATTCCTTACAGTACCTTACTTCACAGTACCTTACCTTACTTTATGTGGAACACGATAGACAAAATGCGCAAGATGGAGGCGCAGGATCTGGCTATCTTATTCACACCTAAAAGTAAGTCTAAATAAAAAAACTAAATGTCAAGATAAAAACGGACTGATCATAAATCTCGGACGGGTAAGCATACAGGCATGATATTCCAGATATCCAATGAGATGCTGAGCCACTTGCACTAAGGTCAAAGATAGGTCTTTATGAGCTGAACCTAATATTATACATTACTTTCAGTACGGTTCATGTGAAGTGCGGTTCATAGCTTTGACCTGAGGTTAAGAATCAGAGACTTCGATCATACGAACACAAGTGTTTTTCAGGAGACTTTACGAGGGATTCGCCGGTGCTCTCTAGATATTTCATAGGTTTCTTTTTTTTTAGATTATTACCCTAGAGAAATGCAATATGCTTCTATTGTCTCAATGCAATCGCTTCTCTTGCCTTTCAGATGAAACTGCCTTTGTCATCAACCAACGCAACTTTATCACCTTCGACAAGCGCTCGTTCCGAGTTCCTGAAATCCCCAAACCAGGATGCTCATTCTTATTAGCAAGGGACTTCCTCGATGGCGAATTTACCGTCCTCGCGACACAGAACTCGTACATCATCATGACACCAGAATTGAATATAGAAATCTACAAGGATGGGACTATTAAAGCAAATACTGCTGGGCAGCCTCAAATAGTGAAGACGGACTTGCCGGTAGGGTTTGATAGTGTATATGCAGTCAGAGATGGTCCATATATACGAGTCATAAGCGATAGAAGAGGATTCGAGTTTGAGTTGGAGATGGAGCATTTCATTTTTGGCGCCTACATTTCGGGATTCTATCACAACCGTACCCTTGGTAAGTTACAACAAAGTCCAGAGTTCCTGCAATGACTTTTAGCTTAGTTTAATTTGGGATTCATTGTTAACCCATTCACATCATGATCAGTAGTTCCTTCAGTTAATGGGCTGCACTTCTATGAAGCCAACGACAATATGCCCACTTTACTCCTTTCCCTCTATTAACGCTTCGCTTTAAGTATAATTAGTGTATGAACTTAATAAACTGTAAAGCATCAAACAACATATATCAGTCTAGGCTGTTGCTTTTTATGGATACCACTCTTCTAAGCAGGAAGCGGCACTAATCAACTTAGCCACACTTTTAATAGTAAACTTGCACCTAATCTTGGTCTCCATCAGGTCTTCTGGGAACAAACAATGGCGAGATTAGTGATGAGTGGCGTTCTCCTCTTGGCAAAAACAGAACAGTATTAGAATTCGAAAAGTTCTTGAACTCCTGGTTGGTTAGCAAAGACTCCGAATGCTACATAAGAAGACCTGTCCAACGACAGCAATGCCAACCAAAAGAATCCTCGCGTTGTGAAGAGCTCCTTAAATCCAAAATGTCTCCTTTCCAAAAATGTTTCGATGTCATTGACCCGAAACCTTTCTTCGAAGCTTGCATCAAAGACGTCACGTCAAGTTGTGAAACTTCAGAGCCGGAACGAATGTCTCATTGCAATGTGTCAGCGGCATACGTCAGAGCATGCGTAAAGAATGGTGTGGATATCTCTGTGCCAATCCAGTGTGGTAAGTAAAACAAGACCTGACGCAAAGTTCAAAACAAGACTTGATTGATTACGGCTTTACTTGCGAGCTCGAAAATTAAATGGGATACTTATGAAGCTTACGAACTCGACGTAAAGAAATATAGAGCTTGAAATTTTTTTAGTTGTTTGATGAAATTTCCTTTTCCTTGCTACGAGTCTTTTTCAAAACGCAAAGTCAGTATTCGAGTCGAGCGTTGTCTATTATACATGTTGGTGCGTATGAAAAGAACCTCATAAAAGAGACCCCTTACAGGGAAAGGTTGATGGTTTTTAAAAAACGAATGAGCTAATTCCTTCGTTAATGTTTACAACGACAATGTCGGCGATGATAGACCGCGCTACCCATGAAGTTTTTGCAATAAACCACTTTACTTCTCTTATAGCTGATTGCAATGAACAGACCAGATTCATGGTATCAACAAGAGAAGTGGACATAATGGTTATCAGTAGCGAGGGAAGAAACATGAAGCAGGTCACACGTAACATTCCCAAACTCATTTCAAGAATAAACATGAACTTGCTTAACAACAACATTCGCCCGCAATTTGGATTGGTTGGATTCAGCGGAAGACAACCGCTTCATTGGAAAGGACACACCCATACATTGAATGGCAAGTTCCTTGGTTCCAACATAGAGCTCATTCAGGCAAGCAAAACACTAGACTTCGCCTCTTATGATATGAATATCAGCGATGGTTATATGGGAATTTACCATGCCACGAAGTATCCTTTCCGCCCTGGTGCCAAGAAGATCTTCCTTTTGGTGACAGACAGCAGACGCGTGAAAGACAGTGATCTGACAAGTGATTTTGTCAGCAAGGCTATGAAGAGCATCGATGCAAAACTGATCGTCATTGGTGATTACTAGTAAGTATTAATGTTCCTCTTATCATCAGTTGAGATCGCCAATCATTCCTAAAAGAGAAATACATAGTCATTAGTAACAAATTACTACTCTGACGACACGTCGGTCATCTTATAGAGCTAATGTGAGTTTATGTTATACGTTTCTTTATATCACGCCCTCCTATTACAGCCAAAGACGGCACTTGGTTTAACCTTACCCACATATAATATTATCCGCCTATTTTATTGTATTGCCCCCTGACTTTATATTGCTTTATAATTCAAGATGGCCGCTTTATCGTCGAAGTAGGCCATTGACCAATGCTCTCGCAGTAGTTGGCTTGGGCATAATTGAAGACCACTGAGAATTGATTCCTTGACAACTAATAAGATTCTTGTGTAAATATATCAGGCGTTCAATTGTAATTATTATTAGCAGAGACTTTATAGTATCTGGTCGAGACTCGAGATAAGCAACCATTGAAATGAAGCACGCATAAAATCCTTTTTAAAAAAATCTTTAATCGGGAAAAAGTGATGCTTTTCGAAGGCCCTGTCTCTAAAGAAATTTTTAAGCAATTGAGTTCTGACATGTTTTTGTTTTTTATTTTTTTAAATAGCTTCAAATACGGAATGTACGGAGGAGACACTGATCGTTACCGCTACTACAGAAAGGACCCTGAAGGAATCATTCGCAAAAACAGACAACGGCTTCCAGAAGAAGACGAGTATGTTAAAGTTGTCTCCAAAACCGAAGGAGCAGTCTTCATGGTCAAGAGATTCGAGAAAGACAAGACTAACAAATATTTCTCGGAAATGATAAAGAATGTGATGCTAAAATATTCCAAAGGAAAGAGATGTATGCAGTGTCGCTGCGTTCCCGATGAGGTTGGCAAGGGACGAGAAGTCTGTAAGGAAACATCGAATTTTTGGTGCAACTGGAACTGAAAGGTATAGAAATGAGAAAACGAATTGCACTTTACTGCGGTCTTCGATATTCTGCTAACTCTGTAGTCACAAGCTGCACACTGAAATTTGATTTATCGCTTCCGCCAATCAAAAATAATCAGTCGGTATCTTTTGTTTTTGACTCGTGGCTTTGAAAAACCCATTTCACAAGCCGTTGGAAAGTCTGAGTTCGCAGGATATGGAAAACTGTAGTAATTTAGCAAAGCGAAGCTGAACGCCATCTTTCACTGGAAAAATGCTGTCACCCCTTTTCACACTAAGAAAACCTATCAGTTTTGTTGGAAAAAAAGGTTATTAACATGTTAGGGCAATATCGAAAGAAGAACACTTCGATGTAGGCTGAATTATTTGTCATTGTATGAATTGGCCTATTAGCTTTGCTTATGGCAAACAATCAAATTTATTGTAGGAAATAATGAGTATACACGAGAGTATTATGAAGTATTACACAGTATACTTACGCTTTCCTCCCCTTTCTTTTCTTCTTACAGGACATATGGCCAACTTCATGACGTAAGGATCATCCCACGAAAAAAACTTAGCATCTTTCTAGCTTCATAGAAGAGAGCATAGCTTTATAGAAAAGTGAATAGTACATAGAATAGTGCAGTATTACAAAGTTTTTTACTACCAATCAAAAGTAAATGTAATCCTGTATTCTTGTATTTTTGGTAGAAATTCAACAAAAAAATTGTGAAGGGATAATGTAGCACCTACAAGTCCATTTGAATCATTTCCTCATCTTTTCTTTCTTTTTACTTTTCTTTGTTTTTCTTACTTCTTTTCTTTTACTTTAATTCGAATAAATCACCAAAGTTAGTAACGGCATTCCTCATTGTCCAAAGCGTTATGATATAAGTGTGGATTAAGACTATAATCGAAAATTCATTTGTTTATTGCTTTGCGATACAAAAAAAGCTCATTTATTACATATCAGTGTTGATTATATCAAGCCGTTACGGTAAATATTCCTTCAATGCAAGCTCTAATGCAACCATGTATTCACTAGATACTCGTATAATAAAGCATTTCAAACTTTTGAACGTGTTTTCGTCTGAAGTGTATATTCTTAATCGCTATTATTCCTATTCTTTCCCTGCAGCGCCCATATAAGGAACGTAGATTTTGAAAAACTTACCAGCTTCTTAGAAACTACAACATATTATAAACTACAACCTGTGATAAACTTCTACTGTAATTACAGCAATTCTCCATATTCTGTGAACTCAGATATTTCAACCGCTTGATGTGAAATTGGGTTTTCGTGGCCGTTAATCAAAACTATCGAGTCAGACGTATTATATTTTGGCTGGTGGCGGTAAAAACCACATTTCAACCGGCAACTCGCAACTACTGAGTTCGCCTAATATTGAGAATCGAAGTAATCTAAAAATATTCTCAAGCAACTGTTTGGACAGCATGTTTTTTCAAGCTTCTTGTGGGGCTTCTTGACCTCAACTACAGTTATAACGACTATTAGAAATACGTGCATACACTCTCCGATATAAAAGATATCCATCCAATGTGTTGACCAAATGTCCTAATGGGATATTTGCAATATGCATGTCAGTTCAATAATGACAGATATCCACTTTCGCTCATTCAATGTTTTAACCAATAGGATATTTGCAATATGCATGTCAGGTCCATGTTGACAGATATCCACTTTCGCTCATCCAATGTTTTAACCAATAGGATATTTGCAATATGCATGTCAGGTCCATGTTGACAGATATCCACTTTCGCTCATCCAATGTTTTAACCAATAGGATATTTGCAATATGCATGTCAGGTCCATGTTGACAGATATCCACTTTCGCTAATCCAATGTTTTAACCAAATGTCCCAATGGGGTATTAGCAATATGCATCTCCATGTTGACAGATATACACTTTTAACTACCAACCAATAGTCTAAAGAACTTTCCCCAATAGGCATGACGAGTTCATAGTGACACAAATCCACTTCACCGTATAACATCAATTTCAAAGATCATTGTCGAGTTCAACGAGGATAACTCATGAAAACTAAAACCGAGGGGTGTTTTGGGTAAACAATTAATGGGGCTGATATTATGCATATTGCAGTTACTCTTCATGCATATGTCTGCATAAAAACACTCTTAAAATGCCCAGAATATCGACTACCCACAATACCTCTCGATCTTAGCTCCGATGATTTAACCTTTTGAACCTGAGTTCGAATGAGTTACCCAAACGCATGATTGTGGCATCCAAAACGTCTAACTCATCTAATGTACCTAATCATCTAATCAACGCGCTTAATTAAGTGCAACATGTCCTACTCTAAAATATTGGCTGCAATCCAATGTTATTCAGCCAATACTCTTTCTGAAATACAAAGGTAAGTTTTACCGGTAACCAAAAGAAATGTTCTAATTCAAAAACTCTTCCAACGGGTGCCTTCGACCAAATTGTAACTCCTGGATAAATGGCCAAAAGAAAAACGGATTTCGGAACAGTTCACCATCCCTATGCCGAGGAATTTCCTCTCCCAGCAAAATCCCCTCCAGCACAGGCTTCAACTCCTCGTGCTTCTTCTGGATGGCAGACACCAGCTCTTTGAAGCTTTCTCCAGAGGAGTCTAACAGTTCGAACACCTCTTTTGCAGCTTTGAGTGTATCTCTGAGAGTGTCTTCCTCAAGATCGTGGTATTCAAACTCAGGGCGTAGTTCTTTGTGAGAGGAATGAGGTCTACGATCGGTGATGTTCTTTACGAGTAAAGTCACTTTGGGACCAAGTAAAAGTTCTTTGAACTGTGACTCGATCCTTTAACAAGAAAGAAGAGAATGATGAAAACGAAATGGAGATAAGACGGAGAGTGGGAAACAAAAAGAAGAACAGACAGACAGACAGATAGTCTGACAGACAGACATACAGACCAAAAGACATTCACACAGACAATTAAACAAACAATCAAGCAAACAAAGGATAGGAAACAATCAATGAACATGTCATGAAAAAAATGATTGAATGAAAAAAAAAGAAAATATTAAAAGAAAATAGAGAGAGAGAGGAAACCAAAAATAAATTGAGCAAGGACCGGCAATTCTTTAAAATAAATAAATAAATAAAAATAAATTCATGATAACGAAAGCAAAAAAAAAAAAAAAAAAAAAATGCTTTCAGAATAACGTCAAATACCTTTGAATCAGAAACAGAAGAGAAGGGATGGTGTTGATAGCTTTCCGTAGCTGAGCGAGTTCAATCTTGCTGACCGTATTTAACTCAGCTCTAATTGCCTTGCACGTGTCTTCATCTATTTCTGGAAAGAGCCTGCTTGACATCTCACGAAGAAAACTCAGCAGATGCATTGGGTTGGTAACGGACTTCAGAAGATCGGTGACAAAACGCGAGATATACGACTCGTCTATGCCCCGACGTGAACCTGCAGAATCGTGATATAAACAACAGACGCTCTTAGGAACGAGATCAAAAGAATATTTCCGGGGAGAACTCCATTTCATAAGTTTTTTATTTATTCTAGTTTACAGGTTTTAAGGTTATACTATCGTCCTCGGTTACCCCAGTTAGTATTGGTTTAGGAAGTCGGTACCGATGTGTACCCCCTCTCATGGACTCCTTGAAATGCTCGATACTGGGTGTCTATAGCCACTATTTCTGTACAGAAATTCTTGTATATTCGTTTGTATATATTTTGTTTTCCTTGCTCTTTATATTCATTGACAGTACATCCATTAATGCATCAATTGAACTTAATTTTAGCTTTGGAGATATTTGAGTACAAAATGCAGGTGCTTTTATCCAGGATTACCTAACCCCTCCCCTCTAATTCTGGTTTTGCGCCATCACGTAATAGCAGTCATGAAAATAGGTTCTTTTCCCCTGGGAAGCTGAATTCTTTCTCCTGTAAATCAGATTAGACCAGATTCAATAGTCCCCTTCACAGTTTTCTGCGCCATCTTCAAAGGTAGCAATGCCTTTGCTTCGAAGCGGGACGAAAAGTGAGCTTGCAATGATAGAGACCTTTTTAACACAATTATTGGACAATTTCCCCCTATCATTGCAAGCTTGCCGTTCGTCTCGCCGCTATGCAAAGACACGGCTACCTTTCAAGATGGCACAGAGAACTGTGAAGGGGACTATTGTTCCTGCCACCTGTTAAGGCTGCCATCACGTGATGGTGCAAAGCAAAGCAAACACCTTTATCCGAATGGGATAAAAATGAACCTCTTAACAAAACTGAGGAAAAGTTTACAATGAGAACCAATAGAAGATCTTACCAGTAGAACTTGAAGCGGAGAATCTTTTACTTGAGCCTTCTCCTTGCTTGTTTTCCATATCAAGCCATTTCTTGGTGGCGATGTAGCAGACTACTTCACAGAACTCTTGTAGACGTTCTTTCTTATCGCGATCAGACCTGCGATACCTCATGTATCAAACACAAACACAACCAATAGACTTTAGTATTGGCAGCAAGTGATGGTAGGAAGGGGGCAAGGGGAGGACAGGGGGATTCAGGGGCGGATCCAGTGGGGATGCAAACGGGAGCTGTAGCCCCCCTCCCTTTCGGGATGTTAGTTATGTTTCTATAATTGGAATAGAAAGAAAACTTCAAAGCCCCCTTTATATTTTTGACCATTTTTCGCTGCGCTCACTAGTAAGTTATCACCTCAACACTCGAAGATCCGTATCTTCGCGCGGCCATTTAGTATTCTCTGTTATACCTTCTCAGGGGACTTTCATTTCCTCTGGTTAAAGCAGTGAGTCCCATGAGACCAAGCTTAAAAGACAGTTCAAGGTAAGGGTGTGGTTTGTTAGGTGTTATGTAAGGGTTTAAGGGTATGTACGTCTTGGCTGGTTCCTCGCTATCAGAATCTTCACGACCTTCGTTGAATAGTCGCTTCTGCAGAAAAAAACAAGCAGTTTATTTTTATTACTTCGCATTTCTCTGCTCCCAAACATTTTTGCAGACCTTCACAACAATTTTAATTAATGTTTCTTCTAAAGAGATTGTTTCAGGTTTCGACCTGCGAGTTAGCCACTTAGATCAGCCCAGAGGTTGTTTAAGTGTTTGATCAGTGAGTTAGCCGTGCCCTGACTTAGATCAGCCCAGAGGTTGTTTCAGGGTTCGACCTGTGAGTTAGCCATGCCCTGACTTAGATCAGCCCAGAGGTTGTTTCAGGTTTCGATCTGTGAGTTAGTCATGCCCTGACTTAGATCAGCCCAGAGGATGTTTGAGGGTTCGATCTGTGAGATAGCCACGCCCTGACTTAGATCAGCCCAGAGGTTATTTCAGGGTTCGATAAAAAGTAAAGGTTTTTATCTGCCTTACCAGACCCATCCCTCCGTCCGATGCTTTCATTCTTTGGTTTTCATTTGTAATTTGGTTCAATTTATAGTTGTAACACTTAAAGGCTTGCTCGGAAGCGAACATCAGAGACTCAAAGTGGACAGTGTTACATAGTGCCATGTCGTGGATGTGTTGACAGGCCCATGGTGTTAATAAGTAACTGGTATCTCTGTGGTTCTCTCTGTTTTGATATAAAGAAGGAATATTTTAATGGGTTGTTGAATCAGGTAAGTGGGAGTTGTCAGAGTTGTCAGGTGGGTGGCTTCACCCATGATGGTGTTAATAAGTAGCTCTGTGGTTATCTCTGTTTGTGGTGGGTGGCTTCATCCATGATGGTGTAAATAAGTAGCTCTGTGGGTATCTCTGTTTGTGGTGGGTGGCTTCACCCATGATGGTGTTAATAAGTAGCTGTGTGGCTCTCTCTGTTTTGACTTAAGAAGGAACATTTTAAAAGAAAATAATATTTTCCCGTTACCGGATCCAGACTACAGATTATGGAAACTGTTTGGTGGGTGAAATGGGTAAAGTCTGTACTGAGGTTATTGGAGGTGTTTTGGTTTGTGGGTATGGTTGGGTGAGCTGGTTTTTTGTTTGGTTGTTTTCCATTGATGGAGTTGGCTGTATGCTTGGTCGATGAGTAAATTGATATATGATTTTAGCTTCTTTAGTTTGTTTGTTTAGTTGATTGTCTGGTTGTTTGGTCAGTTGTTGGTGAACGGTGACTGGGTTGGTATGTTAGTTTGTTGGTACTATAGTTGTTTGTGGGTAACTGGGTTAGTTGGCTGGTTGGCTTGTGTGGTCATCTGGTCAGTTGTTGTCGGATAATTGGGTTGTAAGGATAGTTGGTACACTGGTTGTTAATGAGTCACTCGGTTGGATGGTTGGTTGTCTAATTGTTTGGTTAGCTTTTGTGTGATTGGGTTGTTAGGTTAGTTGGTACACTGGTTATTAATGAGTCACTCGGTTGGATGGTGGGTTGTCTAATTGTTTGGTTATAGCTTTTGGGTGCTTGGGATTGTTAGGTTAGTTGGTACACTGGTTGTTAATGAGTCACTCGGTTGGATGGTCGGTTGTCTAATTGTTTGGTTAGCCTTTGTGTGATTGGGTTGTTAGGTTAGTTGGTAGGTTGGTACACTGGTTGTTGATGGGTGACGTAGTTGGTTGTTTGTCTGATTGAGTGGTTGGCTGGTTGCATTGAGTGGTTCGATGAGTAAGTGGACTGGTTAGTAGGTCGCTTGATAGGATAACAGCAGGACAATCGATCAGTTGTCTATTTACCTGCAAGTCACAAGAATATCTCTGATATTATCCATGGACTCAGTCCTCACTGCTTGTTTTAATAAAGACAGCAGTATTTCCTTCACCATGGAAATCATACTGTCGTCTCTCTTCTACAGTAGATCAAAAATAAGAAAAGAATAAATCACTTAGATCGTAAGCTTTAAAAGAAAATGTGGAATCTCTTAGCACGTATTCATGGTTTCAACGCAGACCTTGTCAGGGACTGGTAAACGAAGAACGCTCCCTACAAAGCGGCCCGATAAAACGAAACTGATTTAGTCGTTTCCTTGGTATACCTACCTTCAAGATGCTTTTACACAAATTGATTGCCTCTTCATGCTGCATGAAGTCGCTGATATCTGAGTGACTGTTGATCAGACATCGGAGTCCCCATAAACCACACTCAATGGAGCATTCTATCAGCCACCTGGAGTGAATATTGCAATAAAAATTATATTCTGAAATCGGCCCGGTTATAAAAGGATTGGGAAGTGAAATAAAATGACTGGTGCTCATTCACAATTTACACTCAAGGGACCGTTTATTTTTTTATGGGCATGGAGGGATGGGGAGGGGGGATTAAATTGTAAAAAAAAAAAAAAAAAAAAAAAAAAAACGATGAAAATTACATCATCCTGGGATGCTCAGATCTAGAATGGACGGGAGAGGGTTAGAAGACTGGATCCTATTCCCAGACCCCTTTGGCCGGGGACAAATACAATCTACTGTTAATAACGAGGACAACCACTGTTCTGTAAGAAACTACCTTACCTTATAGCTGACCCGTGGCTGTAACTCCTATTCGACGTCTTCTCTAAGTACACACTGTGCGCACCAAGGCGTATGGCACACTTCTTCAGGGCCATTATCGCCAAGGGGCTCTCGATTTTAGGGAACACATCAATAAGTTTGTTTCGGGTACTGCTGAATAGTTCCCTCAGTGGGACTATCCTGCTAGTCAGGTTTGAGCCCTTCTTAGATGATGACCTTCTTAGACGTGTGATTAAGGCTTTGGCAAGAGCGAAACAGATTTTGCTCTTTCCATCCATTGTAGTCCTTATCCATTGCCTACTACTTCGGATTTCCTCAGGGGATGCTTTAACGAGGTGGTTGTGTTTCCCAGGCCCAAAGATGCCACTCTGCTTTAAAATAGACGTCATAGCTCGCTCTGTGTAAGACGTAAAGCCCGCCAAACAACTCAGCGACAGCTCGGCAAGCTTAGACCAGGAAACGGCAGTCGAAAACTCGAACAAAGTCCAACCATGGGAATCTACGACTTGTGTAAAATCCAATACCTGGAACGCGAGCTCAAGTATAAGGGCCTTGTTTTGTAATGGATTACTCACAGCTACAGCCGAGGAATTCGAATCCTTGAAGCAGTGATGAAGAGTGATTCTGGTGAAAGAACAAGGAGGAGATAGAGGCCAGTGACTGCCATCCTTTAGAGCCACCGTACACAGATGGTTCAGGAAACCCATGTCATCTGGTGTTGGTTTGGATTCGAGTAGTTGAGAGGACAGCCAATTCTCGAGGTCGTATTGTTCTGCCTGGTAACATTATAAAACAAACAAATGTTTTGAGACCATAAGTTAATTTGTTTGATTGTATTTTGTTTTTGTTTTTTGCTGATGTTGCTTTTTTCCATTTATATATTTATGCCATTCTTTCGAAGGTTTATTCAATATGCATTCGTTTACATTTACTCACTCCACTATTCAACTATCCCTGATCAACTCTATTATTCCTGATAGATGTGTTGATCATCACAGTGAATGAGCGATCTAAGGGAACGCTGTAAAGAAAGACTTGAAAAAATGATTTCAAGCTTCAACGGGAATCGAACCCATGACCTCTGTGATGCCGGTGCGATGCTCTACCAGCTGAGCTATGAAGCCAATCCTGTTGGCGAGCTGTCATTTTCGTTGGGTTCATCAAGCCACTATATGTAATAAGTGTGAACATTGAATGGGTAGAACTGTGGTGAAATAATGATAGATGTGTTGATCATCACATCTATTATTCCTTTATGCACTCATTTCTTATTCATCCAGTAATTCATCTAGCGAATCAGGTACTTATTTATTCATCCATCCATACAACCATTCCTCTATTTATCCATGCATGCATCCATTCATCCATCCATCTAACCAGCTATCCATCAAACAGTTAGGCATTCATTGGCCACTAGCTGAGACTGTATTTGTCCTGGTCACTGATTAGTTCAGATTCAGATTCTCGACCATGCTTGTAAATAGCCAACTGGTTTGCCTCCTTGCCAGTTGGGATTTTTAACACAATTTCTGTTTCTTTGATCATTTCATTTCAGTTTATTAATTGTAGGAGGGCCATAATGGAAACAACTGGGTTACCAGTAATGTATGTCACCCTCGTTAAATAAAGTCAATTTATTTATTTTATTTCATTTATTCATTTAATCATTCACTCACACATATATTCGATCACTCACTCACGCATTCATTCGTTCATTCGTTGAAAAAAAATGCATTCTTTGGTTTACTCACACGTTCATTCATTCATTCGTTCGTTCTGACTGGTCTAAATTAATTAGTAATAGTATGATGAAAAATAATCTCTTACCTCCTGCCTCATGACTGCCATTGGAAACCTCGGTAAAAACAAACCAATCGCCGCAGTTTGAAACCGAAGCGAATTTGCACTAGAAATCTTACTCAGAGAAGTGGCCAGATCACTATTCTCAGGACCCAGCCCCTTGTGCGAAGTAATCAAAGATTCCACTTCGTCATCGTTCCTTGACAAGAACTCACACAGAAAAGCGAAGCAGCGTAGAGACAGCAGTGTATCTGCAGGCCATATCTCAGCACAAGATATTCCAGGTTTCTCGTCATCGATATCCATGCCTTCAACTCCATCCTCCTCGGCGATTTTCTCTGAGCGTTTTGAATTGTGATCAAGAGTACAGCTATTCAAAACAGGGATATTCGAAAACCGAGTTCTTGTTTCGATGTTGTTGCGGAAGAGAGAAATAAAGCCAAGGGCGAGGCCAAAAGCGATGTGTACAGCAGGTTTTCTGTAGTTATGTACCTGTAAGGCGTTGATGATTGAACACCAAGTGTGGATATCAAGAGTTATTGACCCATAATAGAAACTGTACGGTAGATGACAGGTTATGGAAGGATACTTCTTGACAGTGGTTCTTTCAGCGTTTATATGTACTAGTGTGCATCCATTGATGGCATAGTTGGAAGGTATTTTATCCTGTAGTATGGCCTGCATGTGAGGTTGATGCCAGTCGATGTATTGGCATAGGTTGTACGCCACTTCTAGACCTTTCCATGGCTTGAGCTTTTCGATGTAGCAGCCTGTTGCGGCTGTGACGATAGGGAAAAGAGAGGATAAATAGATGAGCGGTAAAGAGAAGAGCATACAAACAGAAAGACAGACAGACAGACAAACAGGCAGACAAACAGGCAGACAAACAGGCAGACAGACAGACAGACAAGCAGACACTTAAACAAAAGCAAGTCGGAGAAACAGGAAGTCAGAGAAAGAAAATACCTAAGTGTAGACAGACAGGCAGGCAGGGAGATAGACAAAAAAACAGATGGACAGACAGACAGACAGAAAGACAAACAGATGTACAAAAACAAAAAAACAGACAGACATACAGACAGATGGACAGAAAGACAGACAGAAAGACAAACAGATAGATGTACAAAAACAAAAAAACAGACAGACATGCAGATGGACAGACAGACAGAAAGACAGAAAGACAAACAGATAGATGTACAGACAACCAGACAGACAGACAAACAGACAAACGGATGGACGGACAGACAGACAGGAATATTGGTATATGGAAAAACAGATCGACAGCCATAGAGATACACTTACACAGTTACAGGCGGGCAGATAGACAAAACAACACATGTAAAATCGTGGGCGTTGTTACCTTCTTCGCTCCATTTCATCAATTCAAGACTGACTTGCTGTTTTTCTTTCAAGTTCATTTTTGGGTTGAGTACAGCAAGCTGCCACAGGACCGAGAGTTCATCACACAGAGTCCAACACCTAATAATATTACGCAAAATAAAGTAGCTAGAAACCCACAGAAAGACATGGTCACGGTTCATGCGGGATAAACAGCCCACCAATCACAGCTCCAAGATCATTACCCTGGTATAACTTTCGTAAAGAAAGTTGAACGACAGAGCAGTTCGTTTTCGTATGACTGTAACGCTCGCTGCACAAACGCGGTCGTGACACGGCAATTCATACGCCAGACCAATCAGATTGCACGAGAGAATTTACTCTCCTTCCAAAACGCACAGCGCAGACACGGTCAGGCCAAAGTCTAGGGACTGCCAGACCAATTACATTGCGTGGGATTCTACTCTCCATCCAATTAAATGCCCAAAACACGGAATGAACACGACGCGGACACGGTCACGCCAATGTCACGGCACTGCCAGACCAATCACATTGCGCGAGAAAACAATCAGCCAATCAAAATTCTAGAAAACATCACGGTTACGGCACGGCACGCATACGGCACTGAGCTTTTCACCGTCATACGAAAACTGCTCTAACAACACTATGCATGCCCACAGTACAAGCGAAAGAGGATACAGATTATAAACAACAATTGAAATTTTGCAGTTTTGTCCATGGCAAGGCACCATGTCTTTGTCAATCATAATAAAACTTCTCTAATTTTCGATCTCACTTATATTTCTGCATAGACATACACACATCACAGAAAAAACCCTTTTAATGCATCCTCTCGTTTTCGCTTTTATGAAACTCATACTCAGAAATCTTAGTGAATACCAGCGACAAAACGACTACAACCACAAATACAACTATAGCAGTCACAGAAACTGAAACAGCAACAATAACAGCAACACAGTTGCATATCAAAAAAAATATGCGGCTAAACTGCACTTGAACTCGCCCGACCTGAACTTCTAAAAGAATAACAGCTACATTATCTTTTAAAAGCTGAATACAGTCGACTCTCCCGTAAGCGACCGCCTCGGGGCCAGGAAAGAGTGGTCGCTTACGGAAGATGGCAGCTTACGAGAGTTAACACAGGAAGCCCAAACAATGGGAATCCCAACACAGGAAGCCTAAACCATTTATAATTTTGTAACTCACGTGTAAAAACTACTGTATTAACGATTAAAATGTTTTGATCAAAATTTTGAATGTGCTACATGTTTACAGTAGTGTAATTGTCAATATTTCGTCGGGTTTTCAATACCCGATGATTCTATGTTCTTAAATATTTTATTGTTAAAGGATCTGTCATTGACTGGCTCTTGGGTGCTCGTTTACGGGAGAGGAAAAACAATGAAAAATTCCAAAATTTTAACCCCAAAGGTGGACGCAGTCGCTTACGTGAGTGGTTGCTTACGAGAGAGTTTTTTTTGCAGAGTTTATATGGGGAACAAAACGGGAAATTCAAAATGTGGTCGCTTATGGGAGATGGTCGCTTACGAGAGTGGTCGTTCAAAGAGAGTCGACTGTATCATTAGTCAACCAGCCACATATTCACTTACCTAAAAGGCCGAGCTGTAAACCCCATAGCTGGCGACCCACAGGGATAGAGAGGCTTGTTAACTTCTTGTAATGTAGATGAGCGCAAACGGCGTGATTCGTAAGGGGATCCTTTTTTCTCGAGACGTGACAGCACCTGTTCTGTGCAGGACTTTATGGCAATGAGACCACTCATGCTGTCATCTTTCAACAGCTCTAAAACTGTCTCTAAGATTCTGGAAGAATCTTGACGGCGCTCTAGTGAGTATGGGCAGTAGAATTCAGAACCAACTTCAGTATCAATATCATCTGAAAAAGACCCGGAACTATTTGAATAAAATTTCTCGTAAATAATCAACAGACACTTTAAAGCCCCGTTTACACTAGCGATTTTTGCGGCGATTTTTGCTGCGATTTTTTTGCGATTCTGTCCATTATAAATGCGTAATAAATAATGGTAAAGAATTTACTTGTAAAGTTTTTTCCAGAATACCAAGATTTTCCCAGATTAATGTCTCTTTTAAAGGATGAGGCAAAAGATTTAATATTCCTGAAAATTGCCACGAAAATCGCAGCATAAATCGCCGCAAAAATCGCCAATGTAAACGGGGCTTAAGGGTTGGAAAAATTGGAATACTTGATAAAAATTGTAAATTCTTCTTCTAAACGTCTAGATGAATAACCGTTTTGATTACAATATATAGAGCAAAATTGAAAATTTATTTTATTTTATATATATTTTATTGAAAATATCTCCTAGACAGAAGATCAAATTGGAATATAAAGGTTGATATTTAGGTACATTTAAGAATTAAAGGTAGAAAAGCCAGATAACCCAGAGAAAACGTCTCGCAACACAGGAGAGAACCAACAAACACACATACGACTCTGGCCACATACGACTCCAAGCCCAGCAGGACTCCTCCAAGCCCAGCAGGACTCAAACCCTGGTCACATTGATGAGATGCAATGCATTAGCAGTGCACACCAGCTGTGCTTTCCACTAACTATTTTATATTCTATTTAATATTTGTTTTAAAAGGAAAGTCAGGAGAAATAATTCACTTTTAATCAATATCCAGAGATGCTTATATCGATGTAGGTCAAGATGTAGGTGAAAACTTTCCCCAAGCCTTCAAGCATGCGCAAGTGTATAATTTATAATTATTTTAAAATACAAATTGATACTAGGTATGTTCTAATGTGTTCCAATGTGTGTCATAAGCAGGCATTGTATGATTACCAAAAATTCTCTATTGCATCAACCCCCTTGAATATTAAAGCACCTCATCTTCTGAGAAAGAAACTTATTGAGCTTTGAACCCTCTTCTTCTCAACAACAACAAAATCAATGACATAGGCAGCTGTGAAATTCCCCGGGGGGGGGGGGGGGGGGGGGGGGGAGGTACTCCCTTATATTTGCTATAGGGGTATGTGCCGCCCTATAGGGTATGGTTTTTTGGCTTTTGGGTCTGGGGTAGGGTATCATTTTTTGACATTTTGTCTGGGATAGGGTATCATTTTATTCTGGGATAGGGTTAACGACTTGGTCATTTTTGTCTGGCGAATAGGCTACGCTTTCTGCCGGCACAAAAACAATAAAAACGTTAGTAAATATTGATTGCAATCTGTTGAAAAAACGTCTTTTCTGTCTTTTAGTCTGGGATAGGGTGTACAATTCTTAGTTGTAGTCTGGGGTAGGGTATGTAAAATCAAAATTTTAGGTCTGGGATAGGGTCAGGGTTTTGAGGTCATGGCAGCACACCCCTAAGTTGGGGTGGTAGTACCCCCCCGGGTGAAATTCAGCCAGAGGATATATGATACCTACTAACCTTGTACTAATGGATAATTACATCGATTTCTGTACCACAGCTCATGAAGAAGAGTATTATCATCCTTGTTTTCTAACGGTGCAAACCCTAAATTGTCTGCTGGCTCATAGATCAGATTACTACAATTTTCCTTGAAGCCTGTAGTACACACAAACCAATGACATTCTTCATCAATGCCTAAAAAAATAAAAAAATATCATGAATGATTAAAAGTTACTCACTACATATCCAGACAATTGCTGGCAGAGAGTATTTGGCTACAATCCTCAATATCGATTGAACTTGACTTGATAAATGTATTTATTTGTAGGTTTTTACTCAAGGATATGAATGAGAATGAAATACAGTTTATTATGATATCAAATTTTGAATTTTCAAAAGCAGAATTTAATTATTTTTAATTTAATATCAAAGATTGTAATTTATATTATCAAACTCATTAATAATTCATGAGGAAAACACAATAGAAATCACGACCGTAAAGAGTTCTGTAAATCAGATACAGAATCGTGTTCATTTGCATAAACTTTAACTTGGATTTTCTTGGGCAGATTCACTTTAATTTTGAAAATTTCAGTGAAACACAAAGGAACTAACTTAGACGTTTGATAAGCAATCTACAGTATTCGTGTCCGTGTTGTATCCGATATACAAACTCTCGCCTACTCCTCGAGCCACTCATACTGATTACATGTATTACATAAATGCAACAATTTCAAAACTCTGAAAACACTCCTGGAATGAATACTTAATTTTACTCAGTCCCATAGGATTACCTAGTGTGCAAATTTACTGGAATATACCTGTCTCAAATTCGCCTGAATGACCACAAAACAATGGTTTTGAGCCGAGGTTGCACTTGATGAATAAATGAATCAAGTTCAATCTCAGTTCTTCAAACCATTTTTCATGGTCATCCAAGTGAATTCAGGAAAGGTCTATCATTAAAGAAATAATTTTAAACTAAAATGGTAAAGCACTACTGGGTAGCTTGAGCTCTGCTAACCCTTACTTGCATCTGAAATCCCTGAGTATTCACATACCTGGTCCAGCAGTAGGGTCTGGAGCTCCATCAACAACATTAATCTGGTCCTCACTATAGTCACCATGGCGATTCACCAACTTGTCAATCAAACCCTGCGCAGTCTCCACAATTTTTTGATTTTGGTGATGATACAAAAGATACTCCGAAAACTTCAAAAGCTGTTCACGGCTTAGGTCATTCAGAGCATCTGATACAGGCAATCTCATTTTGGATTGGTCAAGGCTGTCGGCATTTCGGATTCTCATCAAAGCAGTAGCAATGACATGAAGGCACCAGCTTGATGAGGAGTCGCAGGTGCATTGTGCAGAAGTGATCTTACCACGATCAAAATGAATTGTTACATACTTGTCTTCCACGCTGGCACTTAGTCGAAACCCTACGAAGATTAATGTAAACAGTTTCAAGTTTATGCTAGATAAATTTCACTGAATACTCACACATAATACTTTTATATTAAGAAAGAATTCTTTTCGTATTCAAGCAGTGAGGGCCAATAACTATTTTCTTGAAGAAAGGCTGTTGTACACGGCTAAAATCTTGTTATTCAGAAAGTTTAACTTGTTTGAAGTGAAGAGGACCGATGAAAGTGGAATCAAAGTGTTAACCCAAAGCAAAACTTTTATTCAAAAATGAGGTTTAGACCTTCATTTGCTTATTTCCCATATATTTTCTATAAAAAAGCTGACAAAGCAACATCCTAACACAAATGCAACAAAACATCTTTTTGTACAATTGAAAATACTGTTTCAAACAGGCATTTTATCATAGTACATAAGTTTCTAACTGTTTAAAAAAGGTTTTGAGAATTAACCCAAAACGAAAATTGGGATCAACACTCATACGAAAGTCTAGTTTTTGGCGCTTTTTGCCATTATTGCTTATTCTTGAAAAAAATTTCCTCTTAATGTCAAAAATGATCAAAATAATCAGCCTGCTCTAACTAATAAAACATTCATTGCCCAACTGTTAGACAACCATTATTTTGAATATGAAGGATGAAAAAGTGTAGTGCTTGTGTGCTTTGTGCTCACATAAAGCATGCACCCAACGACCAATAAGGAAGTGAGATTTATTACATGTTATTATATAATGGTTCAAATAAACAAAATGCTTACCTATCTGCATCATATCTTTCACTTTGCCAGCACTACACAGTTTTGATGGATAGTTTATATCTGCTCCCGACCGACTAAACTCTGCATACTTTCTAATCTTCTCCTCGCTGTCTGGAAATGAAAACCTAATCACTTTCAGCTGCAGATCATCTGGTATAGGTGGAAACCTGTCTTGAAGGTATGCGAAAGGGAAGTTTAATGCCAAATATCTTGCACAGATATTAACCAGTGAGCTACACTGAAACACTTTTGGGGTGTTATCGGCATTATTCTTGCCATCTTCCAATTCTTTTGATAGTTTTTCCTTTTCACTCTTAATCTTGTATTCAGCAAGTCTCCTGGCATATCTGGCCTCACTATCGCTATCATAATAATCATAGTCATCGTAGTAATCATCATCATCATAGTATGGACCACTGTCATCAGTATCATAGGCATAATCTCGCCTGGTGTAGTAGTACAGCTCTTCATCGTCGGAAAACATTGGATTAACTATAAATGATAACTAAGCAATAAAAGGTGTGCTAAAATTTCTCGACGTAGCTCAAAGTTTACCCTATTTAATGAAGGAAAATAGCTGATGGTTATTCAAGCAAAAAAAAAAAAAGGATTTTTATTCGTTGTTGAACTTTAGTAAACGTTCCCTTAGGTATTTAGAAATGTTTCTTCTTTGAGTAGCAGTGAATAAAGTAGCAGAGAGGCTGCGAATAGTCGTTTTTGAGACAAGATGAACGAAGATGTAGCTTTTCTTCAGGCTTTCCGCGTTTTTCGTTTCATTAATTCTTCGGCACGTAACGTCGAAATTTCGTCCCCAACTTCGTAAGAAGAAGTAAATACGATAGATATCGATACTGTTAATGTAGCTTGTTAAATATCGTGGCCTTTGTCTTTCATCTTGATGTTTTATGGGGAAGCGAAAGATGTCTGCCTAGTCGAGTCAACACTTCCGAGAAAAGTACCACAGGAACCCCAGTACAGAATAAATTATGAGAGCAAAACAAAACAAAATTAATTAAGATGACGGAGCAAATATAATTTCGTGTTTGTCTTTCTTTTATGGGTAAAGATGATCGATGTGCCGTCTTAATTCGTCTTTTGTTGGTTTTTTAAAAATTATCAATTGAAGTCATCTTGCACCCTGAACACCCCTGTACATTTCAGGTTGGCGATCCAAATTGGCCGCCGAAGTAGCGATTTTCATAGACGCGTGAAACAGATATCGTGTGTAATAGTGAAATAACTACAAAAGGACACAATGGAATTAGGGTCTACTAAGTAATGTTTAATAAACGAGCAGGAGTGTTTTATCGGGTATAAAACACGAGGCGCAGCCGAGTGGTTTTAGACCCGATAAACCACGATCTGCGAGATTATTGAACGGCTTAGAAAACTTATGATGTTTGTTCTCATTGTGTACCGATTTTTTTACGAAATGAACCAAGTTTGATAGAGAAAATCCAAGTTAAAGTTTATGCAAATGAAGACGAATCTTTATCCGATATAAAATCACCTTCATGGTCATGATTTCTATTGTGTTTTCCTCATGAATTATTAATGAGTTTTCTAATTTGTATTAGGCTAGTGTATTTCACAGGTTTATGAAAACCGCTCTAATCTGATATCCGTTCAGATCTGCTTCACGTTGTACATCACATTGAATACTTATTCACGCTGCTTAAGTTTCCGACTATCCGAACGACTGTTAATCAATTATTCAATGACAATGATATTTTTCTTTATTTCTTTTCACACTTTCTCACTTTTACCATCCCATTCATTTTTCTTTTAATCTATTTCCCTTGTATTATCCCTTTCTTATTTCATTGCTTTGTTTTATTTTGTTACAACCTCTGGGCCGATCTAAGTCAGGGCACTGCTAACTCGTCCCATTTTCACGAAAGAAAATTAGGAAACAATATAAAGAAGGAGATATGGTTGATGGATTATTTAACTGTAGCATTCCACCATACAGAATATTTTAAATGTTAAAAACTTCCCTACTCTGGTCACAACTTAAACACGACACAAACATTATAACCAACTACATTTATCTTTAATCTATTATTCTAATTTCTAGATGAAATTTAGGGCTTTACTGTGTGTGAATACTGATAGCATACAGAAAGATTTCAACCAGCTGTAAAAAAATTTCAAACTACAGGCAACGTGTCACAACAAGCTCAAATTCCTAAAAGGGGTTGTCTTGCATCAAATCACTGGCATGCTGCAGAACTGCTGACAATGCAAATTTTTACAGCTGTTTCACATCTACTTGAATTTAATAATGAGTTATATTTATATTTTTCATGCCGAGGGAGCGTATTGAGTTGAAAATCTCTCGAAATCCTTTTCCTGCAAAATATATAAAAGAAAGACAACTATATAAGTTTATTTTAATATGATTTTAATTTAGAAATATTCTTGGGGTGAACAGAATAAATATTGCAAAGTAAGGTAATTGTTTGAAAATTCCATAGCTGATCATCTTGGTTGACGATAACAAAGCATTCCTCATTAGCTTCTCTTGTTAGATCAACAAACTTGGCGACTGCTTGATTGATATTTATATCTCAAGGGATTTTGGGTCAGTGGTAGAATAAAAGAGGATTAAAAACATATAGCACCAATTTGTACTAAATAGTGCATGCCCAGTGTAGAGTGCACACACTAAACCCGTGAATAATATTTAGTACTAATTAGTAGTAATTCATACAGAATCCTTTGTTTCCTATTGTTTGATTATCACTATTTAGTACTAAAAAATAGTATTTGTTTCACGGGTTTAGTGCGAGCACTCTATGAAGAAACAATAGAAAAGCAATAAGCAATGTATACTTTGCACTATGTGGTATAAAAAAAATTACTTCTGCGCTGTGTTTACTATGCCTATGTGCCAACTAGTGTCCAAAAAATAAATTTGTTGCTTACCTTTGCAACATAATCTTTGGTGAATGGATGAAGAGGATGACCATCTTTTAGCTGTGAAATATATCTGTTGCTAACCTAAATTAGAAAAGAAGCAGCATTGAATTCACCTTTTGAGAACTTTTTAGAAAAGCAGCATCACTTCAGTTATTCAGTTCATATTTTATTTTTCAGCATCAGTCACCACCAACAACAGTCTTTCTCAAAACTACACTCACCCAGACCATTACATTTCACAACAAACTGTCAGTCACCACCAACAACAGTCTTTCTCTAGACTACACTCACCTGGACCATTACACTTCACAACAAACTGTCAGTCACCACCAACAACAGTCTTTTTCAAGACACTCACCTGGACAATCACACTTTACAACAAACTTCAACACCTTTGTTCAAACCATTTACCCTTAAAACCACTATTACTAACAATCCATGTATATGAACATGAACGATCAGTAAGAGAGAAGATGGGTAGAGAGTTGTCCACAGTACATACCTCTGGTGCTTTACCCAAGTGTTGTGAAAGTACTATCATGTTAATGAGTGTCTCTGCATTGTTGCTATCCTGGTAAATACAAACAAGACCTTAACATTATATATCAGTTTGCAAATAAATAATTCATATCAAATCTACCACAGTGTTACAACATGGCTTTGCATATGAGTAGAGTTTTTTATGTCACATCCTTGAGGTTTCTCCTCCAGTTTTTTTTCCTTCCTCAAAGCCTTATATTATGCTAAATTACAAATCCATTTGTGAATATGCCCTGACCTCTGACCAACCCAGAGGCTGTTTCAGGGTAAAACCAGAAAACCTAGACTGCTAGCAGTCCCTCTATTTCCCTTGGTCACTGTCCGTCTGTCTGTCCATTTCGATTGGACGGGGAAGATTGGTTATGAGTCAAAAGTCTCTGGGGGAGGGAGCTGGCTACAGAGAACCTAGAGAAGAACCCTTAAATCAAGGGAGAGCTAGAACTAACTAACTCCTAACTCTACAGTACTTTCATGTTATGCCAAGTTCAGGAATCCAACTGGAGAGGCCAGAAGTGATTCCTTATCCCTATAGGTAGAATCTGTGAAGTCTAAGGGACTGACCATTAGATTTTTGAGGGGGGGGTTGAGCAATTTATTTTGTGCAGGAATTTGTTTTTACATCTCATGGCTGTGCAGGAATTTTTTTCGGACATAATTTGGAACTCTTTAAAGCTGTGCTCAATTTTTTGGGGGTTTTTGCCCAACCCCCCTCCCCACCTTCAAAAATTTAATGGTCCGTCCCTAACTAAGGTTTTACTAACCTTATCCAAGGATTCCTGCAAGAGACTCTCAGCATCTTCATATTTTCCTTGATGCATATAAGCAACAGCCTGACCATTAAGGAGCATGACTGTTGAAGAGTACTTGTCTGCAAGTTCTTGGAAAATGTAATAGGCATCTTGGCACTTCTCACCTCCCTGAAATGTATGAAATACATCAAAGTTAAACTTTTCTAAATCAAAATGGTGTCATGAACAACCTGTACCAATATTGGTTGGTAAGTGGTTGGTAAAGTGTCAGTAAAGTAGTGGTGGGTAAGGTCTTAAGTGGTTAGTATGTGGTTGGAAAGGTGTTTTCAAGTGGTTGGTAGGTAAGGTGTTGGTAAAGTGTTCTTATGGTACAAGTGGTTGGTAAGGTGTGGGTAAGGTGTTTGTACGGTTCAAGTGGTTTGTAAGTGGTTGATAATGTGTTGAAAGGTGTTGGTAAGGTGTTTGTTCAGTTCAAGTGGTTCGTAAGTGGTTGGTAATGTGTCGGTAAGGTGTCGGTAAGGTGTTTGTACGGTTCAAGTGGTTTGTAAGTGGTTGGTAATGTGTCAGTAAGGTGTTTGTATGGTTCAAGTGGTTTGTAAGTGGTTGGTAATGTGTCAGTAAGGTGTTTGTATGGTTCAAGTGGTTTGTAAGTGGTTGGTAACGTGTCGGTAAGGTGTTTGTTTGGTTTAAGAAGTTGGTAAGTGGTTTGTAAGTGGTGGTATGTGTTGGTAAGGTGTTGGTAAAATGTTAATGAGTGGTTATTACAGTACATGTACGTGGTTGGTAAAGTGTCAATCAAGGGGTTAGTACATGATTGGTAAATGGTAGGTAAGGTGTTTTTCATACGACATCTATTTAAAATGAAAATATATTACAGCTGTATTTGACATTTACTTACCACTGCTAGATTGAACCATGCCAGTGACAGTTGCGTTAAGGTTGCGTCATCATCGATATCCTAAGAAAATGTTAATTCAATTTTAATTCTTTCACTACTTTTAAAAGATGATGCAACAGAGATGTTTTTACTTTCTTATGGTAAATATCATTACAAGAATTATATCTTAAATCATGCTGCTAGTAGATAAAAAATCCTGAATTACCTGCATTTTCTTAATTTCCTTCCTGGAGAAAAAAAAAGTCACCATATTAACAAATTTGCTACAATTCAAGATTAATGAACAAATGTACAATAATTTAAATATATAAAATTTGGCTTACTATGAACTACCACTACTAATTATCAACGACTAACCAGGGTCCGAAATTAGCGGTTGTCCAGTCGTCAGGGACGACTAAAATTTGCAAATGACTACTAGATTTTGGAATGTGGTTGTCCTTCTGACGACCTATGTTTTTGCCAAGGTGTTTTCTTTTATGAAAAAATAAGACTCCATAAAGTCCGAATATAATTCTAAATTATATTTCTTCTGCCTAAAACCTAGAAAGTTCATTTTTCAACTGATAAACTTTCAAAAATTTGAGATATTAATGCATTCGTTGGAAGCCATTGAATGCCGCTGACAAATATGATTGCATCTTCTGCATTATAGCTAATCGCTGACCATTGTCATTCAGGCTCTACAAGATGGCGTCCAAGTGAGACTCCTAAGTTTTGCTTTGGAGGCCTAAGAATTAGAACATGGTTGTCCAAAGGACCACTTAGCTCTAAAGTTAATTTCAAAAAATTCAAAAAACTGAATAACTAATGGCTATTTTACTATTGGCCAAGGACGTAGTAATGTGGGAGAAACCTCTTTTAAAACGTTCTCTTCTACACTTAAAAAGAGTCCAGTTAAGAATACCAATGATTCAGAAGCAGCCACCATGTTGGTTGATCTAAGGAGAGAAGCTACATTAGGAATATGCCTTATTATCATCAACCAACATGGTGGCTATTTCGTAGCATGCACTCCAACAATTTGCAAACAATTGACTTACTTTGCAAGATCTATTCTGTTCATTGCAATATATATTTGTACAGTCAATGCAGAGCTGAAACAAAGATCGAACCATACTTGCGTTATACACAATACATTTTATTCAGGGGAAATATGCTGTTGTCTTAGGTCCAGTTCAGACGTCGATCTTTTGCCGTGTCGAATTTAATTGGAATTGAAGTTGACAAAGTTTCAAAGGTCCATTTTAAAGTTGTCTGTCGCAATGGACAAAAACCAAAAAACCAAAAACCGCTGAAATCTTGAGTCATTTTAATTCATGCATTAGATTTGACTCGATAAAAGATCGACGTTTGAATCAACGCCGGTCTTTTGCCGTTTCATGCGACTCGAGTAGTCGTCTTTAATTCTTTGCTGACCTCAATTAAATCTGTCGATCTCGATTGATTCAAACGTTGCTCTTCTCATGCACTAAATGTAAATAATTAGATTCGATGCGGCAAAAGATCGACGTCTGAACCGGGCCTTAGCCTTTCAACATTAATAATAAGAATAATAATGGTGGGAATGATGATAATTTATTCTTTTACCATTCAAGGGAGTCTGATTGATGAAGACACCTCAAAGCTGAATCAAAATTCTAGAAAAAATCATATCAAAAAATTAGCTATATACATATATCCCCAGTTTGGAGATATTTCCCTATAAATTTGATTGGGAGAGAGTCCCAATACAAGCTTGTATTGTTGACACAGAATTATATGTTATATATATACTGTATATATACCTATTTCAAAAAGGTTGTCATCGGCAAAGGTGATAGGCAACAGACAATAGGCGAAAAGCGAGATAAAATATGTCATTCCAAGATCCAACAATGGTTGGAATGATTTATATTTCTGATTCAACAAAAGCATTTCCATGTCGGAATGACCTATGTACTATCTGTATGTGCATTCACAAATAGTAGAATTGCCACTATGGCCAATATGGGATATTTTTTCTTCCAACTAGCCATCAATATAAATCTGTACTGGCGGCTTAAAATCGCAAAAACTAAGTTATAATGGTCACAAAGTTTCAGCATTCCCATTTGATCAATAAATGAGTCAAAATTTAGTGTTATCTTGAACATGTACTGTAGGTTGGTGTCATAATATTTTTTAATTGATGTTTGTTCATTCAAAAGTTAAAAGCTTATTAACTATAGATATATGGAAATGGTTAAATGGTAACGCCCTACCTCTTCATGAAGATAGATTGATGCAGCCATCAACAAATAATAGTCATTAATATCACTTGTATTGAGTTGCTTTTCTATGGTATTCAAAATCGAGTCCCTGCAACAAAGTAATATACTGTGAACATCTCTAAAATCTGAATTAGCGTTGTTTACTTGTATCAATACATGAGTGTATGATGATGAAATTTCATGAAATCTATTGGACAATCCAACATAGCAATTGTGACAAAATGTATTGTAGAAATACAATACAGTGTATTTGTCACATTTAACATCACAATAGCACTGTTTATCAATAGTATGTCCACTAATATTACAAAATCACAAACCTTTTTTTGTGATTTTGAAGGTAATCGGCCAGAATTCTTACTGGTTGAACCTCAGGAGGAGATAACTGAGAAATCTCATCTAAGACAACACCATATTTTCCCTGAAATTGTTTACAAACTATTAATTTAGTAGCGCTAATCATTCATGCACCGGCCATAACTCGGCAGCATCAAGATGAAGAACCTTTCTAGCTTGGGCATAATGTTCTCCCATGTGCCATTCTCTTCACATGTGCCATTCTCCTGAGAATAAGATTCTTTGTTTTAGTTGTATCAGTATTAATGTGTCTTCTTGTGTGCAACTTTTAATAAACAAAAAAATGATACTCTAGGAAATGACACATGTTCTGAAATGGGAAAACATTGTGAAATGTCTATTCTTATAACGACACCAATTAATCTACAACTACATCAAATCCTAATCTTATAAACTATATATATGTAATGTATGAATGAATATGTCTTTTGGTCAAGGATTGAGGCTAGTAATTCACCATTTTCCATACATTGGTTCACTGGTAAAACACGAAGGGCTCAAGCGAGGCGCCAAGGTACTTTCAAAGGATTATTCAAATTTGAACCCTGCAATTTCGACTGAATGCTTTGTGTTCGACAAATGAACCGATGTATGGAAATGGTGAATGTTGAAGGTTTCTCATTTTTGTTCAATATTAAATATTTTTTTATAGTTTCAAGGGGATAGTAGTATTACTGAAAGAGGAAGCTAATTGCTGAAAAATGGTTGAAAAATCATTACTACAGTACCCCCCTCCCATCCAAAGTCCCTCCTCAGATATAGTATGCAGCATGATTCCTTACCTGAGCAGTGTATGCTCTATACATATAGATATCTTTCTCAACAATGAGGTCCCTTGTTGATGGCTATAAGGATTAATAAACAAATATATTAATCAACCTCAAACTTGTATAAAAATATTGATGAAACATGATTCAACTTTTGCAAAACAAAAAACAAAAGCAAAAAATGGCTAAAGTAATATGCAAATAGCTAAAGTAAGGTTGCTATTCCTGGAAACTATATAAAAAAACGTATTTATTAACCTTATTTCTATGGATAATTAATGTAAAGTAAGCTTCATATTTTTTGGCATAATAAAATTTAAACGTAGGAAAGCCGACGAAAAGACCGGCATTCAAGGCCCATTTTAGATCGAAAAAATGCAACAATCCAGACAGAAAATAGCCTATGAATAAGTATTCATATAATTACCTGTTTTCTCTGAGCCTCGGTGATACAAGCTTGATAATTTCCTATGAAAAAATGGTTTTTGATATCAAAGAGTTCATCCACGTCACCAGAAGCCGCCATCTTGGAATCTTTTCCTTAGGTTTGAAGCCCGCAGAGGATACTGGGAAAGTATTCCAGGACTTCTTTTTCCTATTTTCCAAAGGTATCCCAGATTTCTTCAGAAAAACTCCGATCCGAACGAATCTGTACGGGACTGAAAGTTACGGCTTTGAATAAAACAAGGTCAATTGTTTTCAGGGACGGATCCAGGATTTTTTCAAAGGGGGGGTTGTAGCATTGATTGAGGTGGTGGAGAGATATTGCAGACCAAAGGGTTAGGGAGACGATTATTTGCTGCAGGCGAGCATGGTTGTTTCAAGTCCCACACATGGCGTATAGAAAAAAAAGCGAGCGAAATTTGTTCGGCACCCCTGTTTTAATAAAACTCGCGATGCTGTTGGTGTTGTCATGAAAATAATAATAATAATAAATCACGATGGCTCTCATAGGGGGGGTTGCAACCCCAACTGAACCCACCCCTAGATCCGCCACTGGTTTTTCCAGTGAAAGCGAACAAATACTAATTTTCGACACGGTCACGGCACGTCTCTAGGTTAGAACGTGCACTCACTCCTTCTCACCCCTAGAATTTAGGGCGGTTCCATTCCATTCTGGCCCACCATGAAGTGAGCAGTTTGATTCAAAGTTTTTTCTGAGTTTGTCGTTTTCCCCTTCCAGATGCGCAAAACCTAGAATGTGAATTCTAAACTGAATTCTGAACTTCACTGCCTTGACTTAGATCTGCCCAGTCGAAGGCTAGTACCTCATTCACACCAAGGCTTGAACATGTTTTAAAGTGGTTTAACTAAACAGATTTGAAAAACTATGGCTACAAACTCTGCACAATATTTGGTTAATTGATGCATGTAAACTATCCTTTGTCTTGTTCTGATAATATTTTGAAAAGTTTTATTTTATTGTAGGTTTCTAGTTTCTCAATATTTTTCCTAATGAAAACATAGTTTAACTAAACACGTTTAGGTGTGAATGGGGTATAAGTTGTTTAAGCGGTTGATCTGTGAGTTGAGCTGTGCCTTGACTTAGGTAAGCCCAGCTACTAGAAGTTTTTTCAGAGTTTAATCTGTAGTATCGATATAAATTCAGTTGAAATTCAGGTTTCAAATGTCTGAAACAAGTTTTATTTTGATAAAAATAACAGACCATCAAAATTATAATTTCTGGAAAACTTCCTATAATAATCTATAATATTCATTCTTTATAGTACCATGTACACTAGGGCCGGGATTGGAAGAATTACACTAAAGGGCATAGCAGGATCCCGGAATTTGTTAGGGGGTGTGCGAAATTAAAACTAGAATGTATTTAGAGATATTATGCATCGTAAATGTTTCTTTTGCTTGTAAAAAAGCGTATTAGTAATGACGACATTAGGGGGTGTCGGGTGTACCACAGGGCATCCCCCTGGATCCGCCCTTGAAGATACCTCTCCTATCCATCTCTGCACCCCTCCGAATCACTTTGGACTAGATCGTACATATAATTTCTATATCACAAACAAAACTGTTCAACAAATTAAACTAGGACACTATTGTTAGAGAAAAGATTTTTTTTGGTTGTAAGAAAACTTTTGACTTTCAAATTGAAAATATTGCTTAGAAAACACTTTTAAGTGTAAAAAATAGTAAGCATACTTTGACTGTTGTCACTTGTTAGTACACTTTTTTTCACGGGCCAAGTAAAAACACTCTAGTTCAATGACTAGTCCTTTTAGTCTCGTACGCAGCCGCTATTTAATAGTGTTGTCACGCAACGCTTACTCCAGTATAAGAGACTATAATCCTCTCTGCTAGTGTATAAGAGACTAAATGAAACCTACGTTCTAATGGAAAATAGGTTTTTTATCGGGGGAGGGTAATCCCTAAAAGTTTGAATTGTTTTGGAGGGTCAAACTTTTCTTTTTCTTACTGAGTTAAAGGGGGTAGGCTTCAACCGGTAAAAAAAAAAATTTACTGCCAATTCCCAAGCCTCCCCCCTCCCCTCCCTATGATATAGCTAGATGAGTGAATTTGATTTCCAAAACTTTGATAGATTGACTATAATGACTAATAACAGAATCTATAATAAATGATCCTTCCGATAAAGTCTACATTGTCTCATAGGAGTTGGGCCGGTGTATAGAGGTCGTTGTCGCTTTCTTGCAGGTGATGATGGAAATCGCAAACCCAAAACCATCCTGTAAAAAAAAGTTGAAGCAAAATTGTCAAAATTTGTTTATGCATCTCTCCGGCTTGCGCGAGCTAGATACTACAGTAAATAGAGCGGTTTAGGTATCAGTGGAGAAACCACATACTACTCTGACTTACAGACCGTACACGGTAGGACATGATGCCGTGACACTGGAATGGCTTCCCTCCTGAAGAATGGTTCATCGTATACGATACCGACTTAAATGTCTTCCCCCAAGAATGGTTATCGTATACGATACTGACTAAATACAGCCCGTACACGCTTCCCACGGTACGACATGCCGTGACATTAAAATGGCTTCCCTAAAGAATGTTATCGTACACGATACTGACTTACGGCCCGTACACGGTCCGACATGCCGTGACATTGAAATCACTTCCCATAATTTTATGGTTTTCGTACAAGTGGGAAACGTATACGAACGGTACTGATTTGAAGCACGTACACGATACGGCAACCTTCAACATTGTTTTCCCATTAGCTACACATTGGCTTCCAGTAATCCATCAAATCGCACCGCGTAGGTTCGGGTACGGTATTGATACGGTACAGCTACAGTACGGCTACGAATTTGGCGTATTCATACGAAAACCGCTCTATAACTGTCTCATCTATCTCATGTTCAATACGGAATAAATGCTCGCACAGGATGTGAACCCCATATAATATAATGACATGTCATATGTGTGTTTTAAGGCGCAAACGCTCGCATCGAGAAACGGATAAAATTCGCGCGCTTTTGCTCTAACGCAACCCAACTCAGTCTAAAACTCCTTGCGAGAACTTTCAAATTTTCAGATGTTCGTTTGCTTTAGTTTGCTTCTGGTTTGCTCGTAGTTTAATTATTCAAGAAGGAAACTATCGAGGATAATATTGTCAACATACCAGTACTAGATAGGGTAGGTCTTTCCAGAAGTTGTAATTGGGAATCAGATCAGTTCCGCTCTTCTTGCGGCCGGCGTTAATCAAACCACCAATGACACAATATAAGAAAACACTTGGGAAAAATCTGCAAATAAATCAGTCCAATCAGTTCTTATCAAAGTTGTTTTAGTAAAATAATAAGTGCTGTAGGAAAAGCGTCTGGGTAGACGGCACACGTGGTTCTCTTCTCTGAGATCTTGGGTTAATTAGATTTGATTAAGTCAGGGCACTGCTAACTCACAGATCAAACCCTGAAACAACCTCTGGGCTGATCTAAGTCAGGGCATGGCTAACTCATAGATAGAACCCTGAAACAACCTCTGGGCTGATCTATGTCAGGACATGGCCAACTCACAGATCGAACCTTGGAACAACCTCTGGGCTGACTCTTAGTACGATTTTGTTTTGTGTTGGGAGAAAAACCTTCGAATCAAGGGAGAGATCTAACAAACTCCACTCACATGTGATGGCATGTTCAGAAATCGAGCTCGAGATCGCTGCACGACCCTGCATTCCCACATACAATACCAAGTGTGTTCCGTTTTACTTATGATATGTACTTACAGTATCAGTAGAATTGATCCAGTACTAAGGGTGTGTCCTTTGGTTCCCCTATGATGTGGACATCCCTCAGAGGAATTGAAGGAGAGTTTATACTGCAGTAAAATCAAATATGAGAAGACTCATACATATCTATTCTTCTATTCTCCTGCCCCTACCCCCCAAATCCTTTTGCTATATCCCACTCACAAGGTCAAAACAACAGGCCAAAAAAGGGACTCAATTTTATTGGATTGAGATGGTTGGCGTACTGGTTAATACCCCCTTCCCACAGAGACCTGTTGACATGCTCAATGTCATTGGAATGCACTGAGCTCAATTTAGAGGACATATATGAAAGGTTTCCAATTTTCATGAGATTGAAATTATTTTGCTTTGTCCTCCAAATTCCCGGGGGGGGGGGGGTATACTCCCCTATATTTGCTATACGGGTATGTGCCGCCCTATAGGGTATGGTTTTTTGGCTTTTGGGTCTGGGGTAGGGTATCATTTTTTGACATTTTGTCTGGGATAGAGTATCATTTTAGTCTGGGATAGGGTTAACGATTTGGTCATTTTTGTCCGGCAAATAGGCTACGCTTTCAGCTGGCACAAAAACAATAAAAACGTTAGTAAATATTGATCGCAATCTATTGAAAAACTGTCTTTTCCGTCTTTTAGTCTGGGTTAGGATGTACAATTCTTAGTTTTAGTCTGGGATAGGGTAATGTAAAATCAAAATTTTAGGTCTGGGATAGGGTCAGGGTTTTGAGGTCCTGGCGGCACACCCATACCCAAGTTGAGGTGGTAGTACCCCCCCCCCCCCCCCCCGGGTCCACATTGAGCTGCTTTAAGGTTACATGCAACATAGTATTTCTATACACAAATACATTGTTTAATATATACATGCGAATAGACAGTTCATTTCTTCTTCAATTTGACTTTTAACTTTGGGGATATTTGAGGACAAAATCCAGCACTTAAATACTCCACTGTGGCAGATTCAGGATTTTAAAAGGTGGGGTGGGGATTCCAAAATGGCCACCACACAGAAAAAGCTGATAAGACTGCCTTCAGAAAAATTTCCTTCTACTGAGCCTATGGAACATGATTGGCTTCACAAGATCGCACAAAAAGGGGGGGGGGGGGGGGGTGCGATGGAACCCCCAAAACCAACCCTGGATCTGCCACTGCTTCCATTGGTGATAATGGATACCAGTTACTTGCCCTCCACATTTTGAGAAATGATTTATGATTCTTCAAAATTATACTTTGTAATAATGCTTAAATACTCACAATTAATTTTTTTATAAAACTAAATTCTTATATTCAAAAATAATGTAAAATTTAGTAGAAGTAGCTATAACATTTTTGCTATTCTAGCATTTATAGTTATACTAAGAAAACCATGAACACCTAAAATATGTCTGGAATGTTATAAACATCGTGTTCTGACCAATCACGTGGCAGTTAATTAGAAATGAACTCATTCTCACATTGATTGGTCAGAATACCATATTTAATCAAATAATCAATACTAAAGAACCAAATTTCAATATTAGCCCCCCCCCAACTACACCAATAAAAGGTCGTGGGTTCGTTTCCCAGCGAGGTCGGAAATTAATTTTTCCGAATTTAATTCCAAGGATCTTTTGCCTGGAATAACCTCAGTTCCCAAGCACTATAACTTATCTATATTTCTAGCTATATCTTCAATAAAAATTATGCGCCTGAAATTACATCATTGCTGTTCTATAACCATCACATACCATACACTCCTGTTTATTAAATGAAATGCTCCCAGTTGGCGCTTTTGCACCACCAGCAAACGGCATTTCCTTCTTTGCTGTTGCATTCCATTTTGCATCATCTTTGCAATTCAAAGTTATCAGTGTTTTTAAAGGCTGTTGCTCCCCCTTGCTCGTTTTGCAGCTCATCTTGTCTCCATCATGATATTCAAAGCTTAAAAATTTATTACCTGCAACGATAAACAATACTGATTAGATTTTCCATTGGTGGGCTTCCTATGTCTATAGTACTTTTCTTCCACAGGAAGCCCAGAGAATAGAAAACATGGAATTATAAAAATGCCTGAAGAGGACACTTAGGAAGAAGTAAGGGGTTATCAACATGGTCTGGGGATACCCAGCACTAAGGACAGCTACTGATGGTTATCAAATACTGAATATGGGATGCTAAACAGTGCATTAGTGCAACATTATGCAATGCCGATAACTAAATTTCTAATAATCATCAGCAAATGTGTCCAAAATTTTGAAGGGTCTTGTTGTTTTGGAAAGCCCAGCTGGAGGGTTATCAAATAATTATTTAAAAAAACATATATGGCATATTGGGACTCCCATATAATAAGGAGGATACTGCAGTTTGATTGTTGAAAATAACCCCAAAAATGTATAATGTTGAGTACTGTCTAAATGGGTGTGGCAGCTAATGATTTGACAGCCCTTACTGTAGATCAATCTATGAGGAGTGCTATTAGCAGTTAAGTCAAACGATGAACCAAAAATAAATCATTTCCAGTTGACATTATCTAATCCGTCAACTGGAAATGATTTATTATTAGAAATATTCTGTCAACATAACGGAAAACAATAAAAAAAGCATCTAATTAATTCTTCAGTTTTGTTTCGTTTTTTTTTTTCTGCTGAAGGAGAGCTTCAGCCCCCCTTTGCGCCCCCCCCTGCTAGGCCTGGGGGGGGGGGGGGTACTCCGCCAGAATTTGGGTAGAGGTGTTCCGCTGGGATTCTGTAAGGGGTACCCTGTTTAAGACATCAAAGATAATTTATTGCACTGAGTTCCTGTTTCAATTATCATGTCATCTCGCGTATCATTTTTTTACAACCATAATAACCAGTTTCGGTCAATACAAAAGTAGAAACCATGAATATGACAGGAAGCTCAGGAAGAAGCAGATCATCCCCATATAGTCCATATATGGGAGTATCCCCCCCCCTGGGTTGCTAAGTAAGGTACCTTTCCCCCCTGAATAATATAAAGAGTACCCAAAACACTGCATGATGATCGAGGACCATGATGGGTGTATATGTGGCAATATGGTTCAACGCGGAGGTTTATGTGACTGTATATTAATTCTAATATAAAATTCCTCATTAAATTGCCTGAATTGCAACCTACTTTTACTATAACCCATGGACCTTTATCACACAGTAGCCAAAAAAAATCCAATGCTACCATAAACTAGTGGCAGAATCTGTTTGCTCAAATGGTAATCAGCATAAAGATATAAATACCTGTGACAAACTTGAACCCTTCATAGTCCATTGACCCAAGACTAACAGGCCATGAGATATATTGGAAACTAGAGTTGATTCCCTTGATCTTGCATGCCCCCTGATCAGGGCACAAGATGGGCAACTCCTTACAAACACTGAATATGATCATACAGCTTGTACTGGAAACATTTGCTTGGAGGCCTTTGGCAGAATTATTAGGATCAGATAGAACTTTGCTGGTTGAGCAATAACTTGGATCTATTTCAAACCACCAGAATTGTGCACTTGAAAAAATATCAGATTTCATGGTCAATTATAGGCCAAGCTGTTGCATCCACCTTTAAAATGTGTCATTTAAATTTATTTTGGAAAAAAGATATTTCAAAAAAGGTTGGTAAAGAGTTTGTTTCATGTAGCATCATAAATTAAGCCTCAATACACTATGGGCAATGTGAATGCATGGTCTTTTGACATTTTTTTTTTCTGTGCTGACAATATTTGCATATTTATCAACCTCAATGCATTGCAAGCTTGGCAGGCAAAAACCACTTTCAAAGACTGTTGCTAATTGGTCTTGGTGGGAGCTACCTTAAGGCAAGCTAACTCATATGACTTTTAGACATTTGGATGGAAAATGAAAATGTCAAACACTGTATTCAACATCATTCATTCAGGGCTGTCAACTCTCCCAGATAAACCGGGAGTCTCCAGATTTTGGACCGTATCTCCTGGTCTCCAGATTAGAGTCTCAATTCTCCCGGATAATCACCGAAGCTGACCATTTCTTGTGAGACTCGACTTTCACAACCATAATTAAAATTCCAGTTATTTTGTGTTGTTTGTGTTATTTTACATCGCTAACAAAATCAAAACGTTCCTCATAAACTGTTCTTGCAAGCAGGCCATTGTAATATAAGCGATAATCTGATTGGTCAGAAATAAACCAATCACATCAAATGTTACAAAGCGAAAGACGTCTTTTCGCGTGCTTTTTGACGCGCTGTGACGTCATTTCCCTTCCCTATCAATTCTCCAGATTTGAATATCTTGGGGGTTGACAGCCCTGTTCATTAATCATATACTGCATGCATGGTTCTATTGTAGTTGCTTTTGAGCTTTAAGTAGAAAGACTTAGGATCATGTAACCATGAGGACCTGAACCACCTCCTGTCCCTGGACCAACACTCAAAGATAACAACCATATTTTATAACATTTGTTTCCAAATTTAGGAAACACTGATATGGTTTTTGTTCACGGATTTATCACACTGATATTAAACCTAAATGTATAATAAATGTTGGTATCAATATATACCTAATTGTTAATACTCTCCTTCACAGTTCCCTGTGCCATGCATCTTGAAAGGTAACCATGCCTTTGCATTGAAGCGAGAAGAACAGTGAGCTTGCAATGGTAGAGCCATGTGAATAATATTGGTGTTAGAAAAAGTCTCTATATCATTGCAAGCTCACCCTTTGTCACACTTTGATGCATAGGCATGCATGGTTACCTTTCAAGATGGTGCAGGGAAGTGTGAAGGGGGAATATTATTGATATTGAAGAAACCTGAGTGAGATATATCAATTTCTATTAATTGTGGATATCAATATACCTCTTCAGCTCTGACGTCATGTTTTCCCATTTCAGACCACATGTCATTCCCTAGAGTATCATTTCTTTGTTTAAGGTTTGCTGCGCTCGGTTGCACATGAGAAGACACATGAATATGGACACAGCTCAAACAAAGAATCTTATTCTCAAGGGAATGACACGTGGTCTGAAATGGGAAAACATTACCCCAAGCCGAAGAGGTCTATTGATAAGCATGCAATTAGTTAATTTATCATCGTCTAAATATTATCAATTTATAATTGACAATTGATAATCATTTTTTATCAATTGACTACGTTTGGCCTTGGCCAATGCTTCAGCGTTACGAAGATCAACTTGTTGGTATCAGTTTAATACAAACATAAAGTTTTTAAAAATATGCAAATTGATACGTTATTATTGATACATGGTATACAATATTCTGCTAAAAAGCAAGTTAGAAAAATGAACTTTCAGAGCACGAAATACTTACGAGGTTAGTGTAGATATTTCATAATCTATTGGTTCACAAACTTGACTGTGGATAACAGGAAACAGAAGAAAAATTGTCATAAGCTGGAAGAAGAACGCCATTTCTGCGAACTACTTCCACTCGGACGGTCATTAATATGCATTTTGTCAAATGATTAGCATATTTTGATTGGAATCAAGTCCCTCACGGTCCTACATGATGATAACAACCAGGGAGGCTGTGGTTCAATATACGATATACTGATCGACACTCTTGTGTTATCAATATATAAAAAAGTTAAAATTTAAAAAATTAACATTAAAATTAATTGAAACGACTGAAATTTTCCTTCGAAAATCACGCGTCCTTTCGAGTGTTGTGACTTGCAAACGTCGCTACCTCGTACTCCTTCACATGCTTCATAGGGACGCCTTCTGTCGATGTAATTTCTAAAAGCTTACTTGGAGTCCTTTTGAGTGTTGTGGTCTGCGCAAAACACGCACTCCTTTACACACTTCAGAGGGACGCTGCTATTTGAAGAGAATTTCTTGAATTAGACTATCTAAAGAAATCCTCTTAAAATATGATATAAAAAAACACAAATTAAATAAAATAGTGTTTGACTACCTTATTACATGAAATTTTCGCGACACGTTTATTTCGCGATTTTGGGAAATTTTCGTATTTTGAATCACTATAATTTCGCGCTTTTAAGTAAGGCACTGTTTTATTTAACTTATCCTTGAATCAAATAGAACGACTTCATCTACAATATCGTCAAAATTAACAAAAGATGCAGCGGCGGGTCTATATGACAACATTAACAACAAAGAAGTTCTCACAATGTCCACAAGAAATTCAAGCTTGTACATGAATTATTGAGTGACTGATTGACCACGATATCCATTAACAAGTCCAGAATACTAAATACAACCTTCGAAATCATGATCATAAACTGTCAATACCTAAGCCACACACTGAATATCTAAAACGATCATTCAGCTATAGTGGGGCAAAATTGTGGAATGACCTACGGTTAAATATAAAAGAGGTCAAGTCAGTACAAAAATTTAAAACGGAAATTGATAGTTTGTACAGTAAGAAAAGTTGTAACTAAGGGCTCCACGGCAAACATGTAAAACAGTAACTAGCTTTTTAATCGTAAATCTTTACTTTTAAATATTTTTAGGCAATCGACTGATGTTTTTACCGTGACAAAATAAAGAAGCTTCCTTCCTAACAAGTCCAGAATAGTGAAAAGTATGATTTTGTAAACGTTTCAGTGGTAATAAACGTATTCTTTCTTGATTATTGACATATTGTGAGGCACTTAATTTTCGCGTCATGTTATGTTCGTGACACTAATTTTCCGCGTCACTTTAATTTCGCGATTTTTCTTAAATCGTGAAATTCGCGAAATTAAGGTGTCGCGAAAATGTCATGTAATAAGGTAGCTAAAGTCTCTCTGAAGCGTTTGAAAGAGTGTGTCCTTTTGAAGCGTAATGTCCTTTTGAGTGTTGTGATCTTCGCAAACCTCGCTACCTCGCACTCCTTCACACACGACGTACTTCAGCGAATTCTATAAATTACACTATCTAAAGAAATCCTGTTAAAATATGATATTAAAAAATCACAAACAAAACAACAGTACTTGACTAGCTAAAGGCGTCCCTCTGAAGCGTGTGAAAGTATGCGTCCTTTTTGGCCCTGCCTAGTAAACGAGGTTTCCTTCAATGTTCCCAAAGGTGGCAAAACTGTCAGGAAACATCGGGAAACATTGTTTCCATGCGTCTTTAAAGCATGAAATGTTTCTGCCGCACAGCAGAAACATTTTTTTGCGTCTTGAAAGCAAAATTTGTTGCACGCATGTGGCTAAATTGGGAAACATCGGGACAACATGCGCGCTGTAAACATGTTTCTGGAAACTTGTTTCCTCGTTTAGCCAGGGCCTTAGAAGCGTTTTTAACATAGTTAATATTAACTCTGGTTTTAAATATCCTTTTGAGTGTTATGATCTTCGCAAAACACGCACTCCTTCACATGCACTTCAGAGGGACGCTGTTATTTGCAGAGAAGTTTCTAAATTAGACTATCTAAAGAAATCCTGTTAAAATATTAAAAAATCCCAAATAAAAGGGAAAAAAAAATTTGACTAGCTAAAGGCGTCCCTCTGAAGCGTGTGAAAGAGTGCGTCTTTTTGTAAAAGAAACACGAAAATAACTAAGCATATTGTCTCGAAAGAACTAAAAATCTATCAAGAGAATATGAATATATATAGGCCACATAAGGGCATATGTGCTGAACTCAAAGATTGAGGATCTAGTATGATTTTAGACATGAATATAGAATTTCATGTACTGTGATTGGTCGAGTTACCAGCGATTATGAAACAATATTCACTGCTTGAGTGGTGATTGTTGGACTTTCCAAAACTTGCCCATGCAGAAGTAACACTAAAACCTTTTTTTTTTAATTTTAAATTTCGTCTTTTCTCTAATGTTCAAATCTAAAAAATATTCTAAAACAATTATCTACCTCAGGCTCTGACAGTGATTATGGTTAATACTTACCTTGCCACTTGAATAAATTGGTGAATAATTGTTTTATAGCTTAGTTACCAAAAACTGTTTATCCCTCCCTCCCCAGCCCCCTCCCCCAGGGACTTTTGACTCGTAACCAATCTTCCTTGGCCAATCAACATGGACAGACAGACGGATAGTGACCAAGGGAGATAGAGGGACTTATACCCCATTCACACCAAGGCTTAAACATGTTTAAAGTGGTTTAACTAAACAGGTTTGGAAAACTATCTACGAACACTGCACAATATTTGGTGAAATAATGCATGTAAACTATCCTTTGTCTTGCTGTGACAATATTTTAGAAAGTTTCATTATATTGTAGGTTTCTAGTTTCTCAATTTTTTTCCTAATGAAAACATAGTTTAACTAAACATGTTTAGGTGTGAATGGGGTATTAGATTGCAGTCTAAAAACTGTACTGTTTGTTGGGTTAATGGGTTAACCTTTTAGTATCAGGGTAGGAGATGTAAAAACCTAGGGGTCTGCTGCGGATACGTTCTTGTAATTGGTTCCAGCACTATTCATTATTAACAGATAACCTAAAAGCATTAAATTCTTCCAGACTACTTAAAGCCACTTTATCGGCAAAGTATTTATCTGTTTGGGTAACTATGACGCCAAGACCATAATCATCAACAATCATATCCTCTTTTAGCCGACCAACTTTCAGCAAAAATTGATGTCTTTCCTTGATCCTCTTAAGAGAACATTGAAACACCCTAGGGCATCTTGCAATACTTGAGCGGCTTGCATTTAACTCGTCATAACAGTATGCAAACTTAGATTTCATGGAATCAGTACCAAAAGTCAGAACTGTTGGTTGTTTGAGGATGATGTTGTGAAGTTGATGTTGGTTGAATTTTAAGACTTTTTCCAGGAAATGGATTTTGTTTTGGATTGAATCCAAGCTGCATGTTGCAATGATGTCTGGACACTTGGTTAACATGTGTAGGACTTCTTCTTTTGTTAGTTTGGGTTTTACTTTTAGATCAAGTAAATATTTAACCTGTTAAAAAGGAAAGAAGTTTGAAACATCAATTACCGTAATGCACAAGTCTCATATTATTTATTTATTTATTTATTCATTTATTTATTTCATGATTCGCCCAAGGGTGGGTGATAATACAATAGGACTCTAGGTCCCCTATATAATATTAACACACAATTTGATGCATACCGCTGTTTTTGAAGACTACAGACTCATTTGCACAGGCATAGCCTTGTTTATATGTCAGCTATTCACAGATACCATTAAAAGTCCGAGGGATTTCAAAACATTGGTATTGTTCAAGCTGCACATTCTTTACATTAAAGTTGACATTTGCAAATGATTTACCCTTAAGCGAGGCTAAGCCTGCGAAGATGAGTCTTCAGTCTTAAAACACAGCTGTATTTACGGAGTGAAAAAAGGAACTATTCATTACAGTAAACTTTATTTAAAGAGGATGACTTAATAACAAGGTGATTTATTTAACTGATACCTCACTCATAAATCAATATTCTGTAAACTCTGCAGTTGCAATTTGCTAGTTGCAATTTAGTTTTTCACTACTGCTAGTCAAAATATTATAACAGGGACCCAATGATTAGTTTTGATTGACAGCTGTGAAAAACCAATTTCACAACAAGCCGTTGAAATTTGGCCGTTGGGTTTGGAGATCATTGAGAAGTACAGTACTTAACCATTTGGGTAGCATTAGGGGCAAGGTTCAAACGATGGTCCAAGATAAGGACCCAATTTTATGAATTAAGGTGGTGGGTATAGGTACATACTCCCTCCCCCCTCAGAGACCTGTTCAAATGCTCGATACTGGGGGTCTGTAGTGGCAATTTCTATGTGTTTTTTAGCATACATGGAGACAGACAGTCCATTCATTTCTGTGATTTGGCTTTTAGTTTTGGAGATATTTGGGGACAAAATCTAAGATTTCACTTCCAGAGGTGGTAGGTACCAGGTAACACCACACCTCCCCCCTAAATCTAAATGGTTGGAGTATCCACACAGCAAGGTGTTCTTGTTGCTGCAAGGGAGCACGGCAGACATAAATTTGTTGATTGGTCTTCCTGTGGTAATGATATATGCTGACGAATACGGTTATCCACGAAAAATAGCGTGGGCTTAAGTAAATATCAAAGATGGCAGCGTACATAATATTGTTTAAGTATGTACCACAGGAAGACCAATCAACAAATTTATGTCTGCCGTGCTCCCTTGGTTGCTGTGATTTATGTTTCTTAGGCAAATCCTTTGAGTTTCATATAGTTTAAAGTTCAAGCTCACCACCCTGCAAGAACCTATAGCATGAAGCTCTTATGAAGTGCATATATAGCGGTGGCACACTCACCTCTGGGAACCTGGGTGCAATTTCTTAACTAGCCATAAAGAAAAGGGAAATTGAATTTTTCCTCTGCAACCAACTTTTTTTCACAAAAAGATTTTCTACCCAAAGGTCTACTAGACCTAATTGTTTAAAGTGGAAGTTATTTCATTGAGAACTTTTTTTGACTTTAACTTGAGAGTTTTTGTGAGTAGTTGGACAGGAAATAAGTCACAACCAAAAGCTTTAACAAATAGCCATAGCAGAAAAAATGGAAAAAGAGAAAAGAAGGGAAATTGAATATTTTACCTTAGAAAAAATTGTATTTTCAGTCTTTGCTGTTAAAATCCCTGGGGATTTCTTGACTGCATACACTAGTGCATTAGGCTGAATACCAGCTTTCTTTAACGCTTCAACACGAGCTTGTAAATCTTCAGTTCTAGCTACAAGCACTGATGGTCTTCTTGTAAGCAGTTTCCCAACGTCTTCAGCACTCAGACCTAATCCTTCAAGAAACTTGATCTTTTCTTTGACTCTTTCCAAAGATAATCGTGTAATATCCATCTGGTTTTGTACTTTTTTAATAGGTACATTAAAATCAGATAATATTTTTTCCACTGAAATGTTTCTTTTCTCATAAAAGTCTGTCTCAGTTTCAGAAACATTTTTAACATGTTTTACGAATTTTGAGTCAATATTTGTAGAATTACCGATTAAACTTGAAGAAAAACGAGCAGGGTAACTTCCTGAATGCCTAACGACATTGCAAGTGTTTTTCTGTAACGTTTTAAAGATTGTTTTAGAGAAGGAATGAGAGCAAAGTTTCAGAGTTCTGATCACGACTTCTCTTGCTACCGCCATCTTGGAAAACTTTGGTAACACAGGAAGCCCACTCTGTTATGAAAAGGAAACCTTTTACTGGGGGAGGGGTGGAGAGACGATTGGAGAAAGAATTGATCAAAAGAAATTTAGTGATTCACTCACATTTGTTGATAAACAAAGGGGATATGATATTTTGGTATTAGTTCAGTGAAATTTTTTTGAAAGTCATAGATGAAAGCTGAAGGGTGAAGGGGGAGGGAGGGGGGAAAGTGGGGTGCTAGAAACAAATTCTTAGCCACCCCCTCCCCTCTTATGCCAATTTAAAGGGATGGAACCGAACGAACCACCCTCCCCAATTTATGTAACTTTGTACTCCCTCCCCCCCCCCCCCCCTCCCTCCCCCTCACCCGTACCAATTTGTTTCTAACAACGACATCAAAACTGGTTACATCAAAATTATTTGATGAGGATAATTTTGTGTCTTTTTTTGAATTTTTCCCGACATTTTTTTGATCATACAAAGGAATACGTCGGCCTTGTTTTATCTTCTTTGTCCCTTGACTCGGCATTAATCCCACCCTCCCCCACATATTTGTCGTCTGTTTAAAGGAATGTGAGTAGGAGTATATCCCGCCATGTCCTATGTACATACAATCTTTTCTTATACTGTGTACACAATACATATTAAAGTTTCGTCGAAAAACAAATTTAAATGGCCATTGACACTGGAATTTTGACCTATTCTGCATTCCTCAGCGTTGCAGGAGCTCTCAGCTTGCACTTGCAACTATCCTCTTGATCTCTCAAATCCCAAAGAGAAAGGGACCAATTTTTGAGCCCTAGCATTTGTTTTCTCGCAGACTTCGGCTTCAAAAATGAAGTCGTTAGTCATCATTCCAATCTTTTTGGTTCTATTGAGTTTATTTCTTGAAGTTACAGATAGCGAGCCCCGTTTCTTACGCTTCAGATTCCGACTTGGAATCCGTCGTCGACGCTACAACGTCTGCCGACCGGTAAACTGCGCGGTTAGCGGATGGACCAGATGGAGCCATTGCAGTCAATCTTGTGGGCCTTCTGGCGTACAAACACGACACCGTCATATCACTAGATCGCAGAAGTGCGGCGGCCAGTGTAACCATCCACTACACCAGTCCCGCCCTTGCAATCGCTTTTGTCTTCATGGTGGATGGATGGTGTACAACAAGCGCTGCCGCTGTAAGTATGGCAACTATGGGAAATGCTGCGAAAGAGGAAAAACAGGTGAGAAACTCCTTTTACTTTTTTAAAACTGCATTTAACATCAAATATCTAATATATTATTTAATTAATCTTGATCTAGACTCCATTACTGTGTAGCTATTGTCTGTACAACTAACTCCCTTTATCTCAAACGCTCTTGCTATATAAAACTCACATAAAACCGACAAGCTCCGAATCGAAGGTCGTTAATAGAGTTCATTCGTACTGACCCAAAAAAGCAAGGCCGTTTTTTTTAAATATGGTATTTAAAAATTACCCAAAATAATCCTAAGGAATATTTATGAGGAGTAAGTAGGTAAATTTTAATTTATTGGGTCAAATGTTGACATACCAGAAAGTGCTAGCTCCGTCTATTGTGTGAAAAAATCACATTCGAGTGAAAAGCAAATCGTTAACATACGACAAAGAAAAAGATATTAATTTAAATTACGTAATTCGAGCAGAGTTAGTAAAGAATGTTTGCGCTCAAACCTCTGTATACCGAACGGTCGAATTAAACTAAACGACGCTCGTAGTCAGGATCGTGGATTTCGTTTAACAGGGGTTGTATGAACATTGGTCTGGTAGTGGCTTTGCCACATCCGTCGAGTATGGCAAATCATATATATAAATTTTGAACACGCATTAAATTTTCATGGAACAGATTTTGAGGCTGATTAATTAGGGTCCACTCTAGCTGTAGTTTTCCTATCTATAACCCTTATCTATTTTAAAAGGTACAGATTTTTCCTTTAGTGAATGGCCGGTGGTCAGGATGGAGTAAATGGTCACGATGTTCTAAAACCTGTGGATATGGGCTGAAGTATCGCACAAGATCATGTACCAATCCCCGCCCGTCCTATGGTGGACGTCGTTGCTATGGTATCAGTAGGCAAACTCAGAAATGCTATATCAGGAGAAGTTGTGCAGGTAGAGCGTGTGGCGTCCACTTTCTAATTAATCGATATAATGCAACATTTTAGCCAATTTCAAAAATGAATAAAAATTATTTTTTCTTGTTAGTGAATGGCCGGTGGTCAGGATGGAGTAAATGGTCGCGATGTTCTAAAACCTGTGGATATGGGACAAAGTATCGCACAAGATCATGCACCAATCCCCGCCCGTCCTATGGTGGGCGTCGTTGCTATGGTATCAGTAGGCAAAGTCAAAAATGCTACATCAGAAGACGTTGTCCAGGTATAGCTTGTAACTGTCCATTTTATGAATTTCCACTTTCTAATCATTGGATATAAAGCAACATCCCGGCAATTTCCAAAATTGAATGCAATTTATTCCTTCTTGTTAGTGAATGGCCGATGGTCAGGATGGAGTAAATGGTCGCGATGTTCTAAAACTTGTGGATATGGGACAAAGTATCGTACGAGGTCATGTACCAATCCCCGCCCGTCCTATGGTGGGCGTCGTTGCTATGGTATCAGTAGGCAAAGTCAAAAATGCTATATCAGAAGACGTTGTCCAGGTAGAGCTTGTAACTATCCATCTTGTGCGCGTTCACTTCCTAATTAATGGATATAAAGCAACATCCCGGCCATTTCCAAATTTGAATGCAATTTATTTCTTCTTGTTAGTGAATGGCCGGTGGTCAGGATGGAGTAAATGGTCGCGATGTTCTAAAACCTGTGGATATGGGACAAAGTATCGTACGAGGTCATGCACCAATCCCCGCCCGTCCTATGGTGGACGTCGTTGCAATGGTATCAGTAGGCAAAGTCAAAAATGCTATATCAGGAGACGTTGTCCAGGTAATGTGGTATCCTAATCGCTATCCACTTCTATTCAATGGATATAATGCGTCATCCTATTTTTGATATTAAATAATATTACATCTTGCAATTTTTGTGTTTTAATTTTTTTTATTAGTGAATTGCCGGTAAATATATTGCATACTATTAACTTATTTAATCACCAAATCGACAAATACTGCATAGTATTAAAGCACTTATTTTTCTTACTTTTCCCTTAGTGAATGGCCGGTGGTCAGGATGGAGTAAATGGTCACGATGTTCTAAAACCTGTGGATATGGGCTGAAATATCGCACAAGATCATGTACCAATCCCCGCCCGTCCTATGGTGGACGTCGTTGCTATGGTATCAGTAAGCAAAGTCAGAAATGCTATATCAGGAGACGTTGTCCAGGTAGAGCGTGCGACTGTCCATTTTATGCATTTCCACTTTCTAATCAATAGATACAGTGCATTATCCCGGCCATTTTCAAAATTAAAAACAATACATTTTTTTTTCTTAGTGAATGGCCGGTGGTCAGGATGGAATAAATGGTCGCGATGTTCTAAAACCTGTGGATATGGGCTGAAGTATCGCACAAGATCCTGTACCAATCCCCGCCCGTCCTATGGTGGTCGTCGTTGCTATGGTATCAGTAGACAAAGTCAAAAATGCTACATCAGGAGACGTTGTCCAGGTAGAGCATACGAATGTCCCTCTTATGCGCTTCCACTTTCTAATAGCTGTTATTACACTTGAGCCCGCAATGAAAATTTCTTTTGTTTTGAGAATCACACATGCAACAATCCGGCCATTTTTAAAAGCTAAGAATACAATACATTTTTTCTTGTTAGTGAATGGCCGGTGGTCAGGATGGAGTAAATGGTCACGATGTTCTAAAACCTGCGGATATGGGCAGAGGTATCGCACAAGATCATGCACCAATCCCCGCCCGTCCTATGGTGGGCGTCGTTGCTATGGTATCAGTAGACAAAGTCAAAAATGCTACATCAGGAGACGTTGTCCAGGTAGAGCATACGAATGTCCCTCTTATGCGCTTCCACTTTCTAATAGCTGTTATTACACTTGAGCCCGCAATGAAAATTTCTTTTGTTTTGAGAATCACACATGCAACAATCCGGCCATTTTTAAAAGCTAAGAATACAATACATTTTTTCTTGTTAGTGAATGGCCGGTGGTCAGGATGGAGTAAATGGTCACGATGTTCTAAAACCTGCGGATATGGGCAGAGGTATCGCACAAGATCATGCACCAATCCCCGCCCGTCCTATGGTGGACGTCGTTGCTATGGTATCAGTAGGCAAAGTCAAAAGTGCTATATCAGGAGACGTTGTCCAGGTAATGTGGTATCCTAATCGCTATCCGCTTCCATTCAATGGATATAATGCGTCATCCCATTTTCGACATTAGATATTATTACACCTTGCAATTTTTTTTTTTCCTATTAGTGAATGGCCGGTAAATATATTGCATACTATTAACTCATTTAATCATCAAATCAACAAGTATTGCATTATATCATTAACTCACTTATTTTTCTTATTTTCCTTTAGTGAATGGCCGGTGGTCAGGATGGAGTAAATGGTCACGATGTTCTAAAACCTGTGGATATGGGCTGAAGTATCGCACAAGATCATGTACCAATCCCCGCCCGTCCTATGGTGGACGTCGTTGCTATGGTATCAGTAAGCAAAGTCAGAAATGCTATATCAGGAGACGTTGTCCAGGTAGAGCGTGTGACTGTCCTTCTTATGAGTTTCCACGTTCTAATTAATGGATATAAAGCAACATCCCGGCCATTTCCAAAATTGAATGCAATTTATTTATTTTTTGTTAGTGAATGGTCGATGGTCAGGATGGAGTAAATGGTCACGATGTTCTAAAACCTGTGGATATGGGCAGAAGTATCGCACAAGATCATGTACCAATCCCCGCCCGTCCTATGGTGGGCGTCGTTGCTATGGTATCAGTAGGCAAAGTCAAAAATGCTACATCAGAAGACGTTGTCCAGGTAGAGCGTGCGACTATCTTGTGCGCTTTCATTTTCCATGGACCCGTTGCAAAAGCATCTAGGATCGATGCGAGGCTAACTAAAAAGTAGAAAGATGAAAAGAGCAAAAACTCCTTTTAGTAAAAGTGTGACTTTTTTATAATTTCCCGTTCTGGTCACAAATGTTAGAATGATTTCGGGAGTGATTTAGGAATAATAAGTTCCTAGCCTCTTTTCTGTGATTTTCAAAATTGTATTGATACCATGAAACCCTGACACCCTAATTTAATTTAAGTGTACTGCCATCATCGAAGGTAATTACGTATTCCTATCTTATAACATATAACTGTAATTTCTTCCCGTCTTTATTAGTTAATGGTGGCTGGTCCAAATGGTCTAAATGGTCTGCTCCATCAAAAACATGTGGCATCGGGCTGAAGTACCGTACAAGATCTTGCACCAATCCGCGTCCAGCCAACAATGGCCGCCGCTGTTATGGGGTTAGCAAACAGTACATGACTGTTATTCAACGTCGCTGTACAGGTAATTCATGTTGGAAAAGTATAGCATACCAAAGTAGCAACATTCTAAATACGATGCATCCCTTTCAAAATTATCTTGGATGGAAGTAAAGATTATTTGAAAAGTAATCGTATTTGGAATTTGTTGTATTTCTTGTCCGTATTTTGTCAGATCACATCCAAGATAATTTCAAGATGGGCATATCATAAATTGTTCACACTATTGTAAATAAACTGCACGATTTTTATGTGCGCAACGTGATGGATCAAGAAGATCTTCATTCTACTTGCAATTGCGCAGGCACCTAGCATAATAAAATGCATCGCGATTCAACAAAAGACTTCCCATTAGGGCCAGACCTTTTTTCCCTGTTCACCAGCATATCCGCCATGTCTTTGTCTTTTGATCCTCTTGGCAATGGTTGACGACCACCAAATAAATGAAGATTTACTGATGTTATTTTCGTGTTTTGGGATTTAGTTAATGGAGGGTGGTCGCGTTGGAGTGCATGGTCCAAATGCTCAAAGACCTGTGGATCCGGACTTCAGGTTCGTCGAAGATATTGTACGAAACCAAAACCATCTTATGGAGGAAGAGGCTGTAGTGGAAAATCTAGAGATGTCAGGACATGCCATCTGACAGAGTGCATCCGTAAGTGTACAATTGTGTCTGTTCATAATTTCACGTGCCGTAGAAGAAGTGCGTTGTTGAGTAAGATGACAATATCAATATGTAGACCCCTTTCTAGCGACGTCAAAGCAGCTCAATTTGGAGGACCAGGGGCAGACCCAGGAATTTAAGAAGGGGGGGGGGGGGGGGTGACTATTACAAAGGTTATACCAGGAACGCGAAGAAAAGGGGGTGACTGTTACTAACGATATACTGAGAAATTTTAGCAAAAGGGAGTGATTAGTCACCTATACTACCACCTCTGAATCCGCCACTGAGGCCAAAACAATAGAATTTCAATTTCCTTAGAATTGAAAACGTATTGTTATGTCCTCCAAATTAAGCTAATTTCCAACGTGCTGCAAAGGGCTTATTGGGCTGAATTGATTCGTTATCAAAGTGAGATATCAGCGCGTGACCATTTGATGCAAATGACCTTTAGAGACACATATAATCTTTAGTTAATACTAATTAACCCTCCCTCCAAATTCTAGACTACACCCACAGAGGTTGTTTCGGTGACTCAAGGTCAAGAGCTATGCCAGTATTCTTAAAGAAACTCTCATACTACAGCGGCGCAGTAGCCAAGTGTGCCAAGTTGGCCTCCAGCCACAAGTACAAGTGCTTTGGTGTACAAAATGGTAGGGAGTGCTGGTCAGGTCCTAATGCTCACCAAACCTATAATAAATATGGCGAGTGTCCTGACAAATGTAAAAACGGAAATGGAGGGAAGTTTGCCAACGACGTTTACTGCTTTAGAGGTAGGAATGCATCAGTTTCGCAGTCGATGCACATTCTTTACATTACAGTTGGCTTTTTCTAATAATTTGCTCTTATATCAAGCGAGGCTACGCCTGTACTGTATGAGACTTTAGTTATGGTGGTGTTTACCGAATGAGAAAAGAGACATGTTGACTAGAACATTGGATTTTCCCCTCGTGGCCTCGCATTCAAGTGCTTCAGTATGACGGTTACGCATGCGTGACGCCGTGTGATAAAGCCGGTCCATTGAGTTACAAGTCAAAACCAAATTCAACTTATAGCCAATAGAATTCTTTGTGGCTGACAGCACATGGTGGTTAGTGTTTGATCGCCATTTGCAAAAGATTCAAAGATTTATATGAACTGATTGAAACTTAGAATAACCATATAACCGAGATCCAAGAAATTCAACTAGTGATATGCTCCATGTATACATCTACTAGCAAGAAGGTTGTCATACAAGAATAGAACATTTGTAATTTAGAAAATTAGTGATTTAGTAAATTTACCGATTAGGAATAAATTATCACTGACGTCGACTCGGGTCACCCAATCAGATCATACTAACAGATCAGAAACGCAAGGCAGTGCTAGAATTCGTAGTTTTAGTTACGTTAGTTTTCCCAGTCTGAAGGGAAACTAGTATTTTTCTTTTAGTATTGTTATATGTCAACCTATTATACCTTCATCTGCATGCCGGTTACATCATGTCGTCCAAAATTATCTTTTCCTTACTGATGAATTCGAGTCTGACGTCTATGATAATTTATTCCAAATTGATAAATTTACTAAATCACTATTTTACTAAATTACAAATGTTCTATTCTCGTATGACAACATTCTTACAAGTAGGTGTATGTTATAAATGTGTTCTTTACTGATACAGGCGTTCCAGGTGCACCGACGCAAGCACCCAAAACCCATCCTCCAACGACCGAGGGACCCAAACCCACTCAACAAGGTAACGATATTTTCTGTATAATGTTTCATGTTACGACTATTTAATGAGCTGATTATCGGTGAATCTTTATTGATGGATTGCAAGCATTCCCAAGAGAGTCAAAAGACAAAAGCATTGCGGCCATTGTGGTGCCGTTCACAATGGGTACTAATGAGAAATCTTTTGTTAAATGGCACCAACATGGCCGCGATGACGTATCTTGCAATAAAAGAATACCAAACCGCGAGTCTTAGTATCATTACACAGGCGATATTTGAAAGAAAATAGACATCACTTTATTCTAAAACTTATATTTGTCGTATTTCGTAGTTTTTCGCTTCGTATCGCAAAAAATACCATATTTTTTCTCTTCTTGGCGAGTTAATAGCACAAAATCTGCTTTAGATATCTACTTAGAATATATTTCTTGCAAGAAAAAGGGATTTTTATCGCTATTTAGTTGCGCTAAATTACCTTTCATCGCCAAAAAACTACCCTTAATCCGCCATCTTTTTTACATTTTTGCATAGCTAAAATCTTGTAGAATGCCAGCCACAATGGCGGTCTTAAACACGTGCTCTCTTAGTGCAAGTCGTCTATTAACACGCATTAACAAACGGCGCGTGCGCATTCCTATATTCAACTGGACCTGTTTAAACGAAGAATTAATAGTGCTATCTGTTGAATAAAACATTATTTAACGAATAGTGCTATCCACTCTTCGTACAACCGGGCTCTGTAGGACTACAGTTAGGTCATTTTAGAGAAATAGTCCAAAGTTCACGACCAATTGGCGCGCGCCATTTTCTAATAATCACTAGGTGGATGCCGCTTAGAGACTAGATACAACATTTTTGTAAACAGGAATCGGTTATACAATATGGCCAATTGCCGACACAAAAAGAAAAGTTCGATATCGTATGTATATATATATTTCTAGTATTTTCAAATCGAAAAAGCCGGAGTAATGACGAAAAGATTTAAAAAACAAAACAAATAAAAAAAGCAAATGTTAGTTTGAGTAGGTGTGATGTTTAGGTCACCCATCCAAGTCTATATCCACCTTAACGGGCTTGACTCGCTATCAGTGAGGCGATGCCCACGTTTTTTCCACTAAGCCACGAATCTACGGAATCAGCATAACAATAGACAGTGAAAACAATCCACCAGATAGACTAGACTTTTTAACATTATATTTTCAACCGATTCCGTGCGTGGCAGAGATGCAAGGGATTAGCCGATATGGTCTGGGGGCCGGCTGGTCTCTCCCCTGATGCTTCGGCTAGAACATTTTCTTGCGTAATTCGTACACCCAAGGGCAGAAGGATTTAATCGCCGTCAGGTCCGAAGTCCATACGCCGCCTCAGCTCTGCGGATGTCTCGGGGGTATGGCAAATTAGAATCGAGTTTTAAAAAAAATTTTTTTTTTCATATATAGGGTATTTTTTATTTAATTTCCATGATATCTCTTAGTTCTTTTTAGCGCGCAATTACTGTTTGTTTGTTTGTTTGTTGGTTTTTTTCTTTTCTTTTTTTTTCCGGGTAGGTGTGGTTATTTTTTCTTTCTTTCTTCCCCTTAAATTCTCAACAATAATTGAAATTTATATTTGAACAACTAGTTACTTGGCTTAATTTTAGTTGCTTACTTTTCAATCAACATCACCAATAAAAAATCACTGACGATAAGTGCACCCCACCTGATTTCTCCTAATTTTAATACACTACCTTGGAACAGTTTATTGACAAGAGATATTACCGGCCAATTAGTCAGTAAACGTTAATTCCCAAGAGAGTCAAAAGAAAAAAAAACAACATGGCGACCATCTTGGTGGGGTTAACAATGGCGTTAATGAGAACTGTGTTTGTTAAATGGGACCAACATGGCCGTAATAAAGTAACGTGGAATGGCAAAATTGTCTACCCAAAAGCATTGTTTATAAGGCTTTGCACCATTACGTGAAGACTAGCCATGATAGAAGGCACTGGACATTTGAATCTGGTCTAATCTGATTTACACGAGAAATTCAGTTTCCCAGGAGAGAAAGACTCTATTGTTGGCTTCTGTCATGGCTGCCATCACGTGATGGTGCAATGCCTCTATTGCCCAACTCTCTTCACTCTATCCCGCTAAGGGTTATATAGCTTTATCATAAAAATCGTCATGAAACATTAAGGGCAAGAAAGGCTGATCGTTCCTCTTTAATTTACGATCAGATTGCTGGTCTGAGTGGGTTTACAGTGACTGTACTAAGCCCTGTGGATGTGGGTACAAGGCTCGTACCCGATACTGCAAGTGTGGAGGCGGCAAGTATGGATCTTGTAAAGGGCTTCGCTTGGAAACGTTCAAGTGTAACTGCCACCAATGTGGTCCTCCTATCGATGCTTAAGGTATGTCTTCTGTCTTAAGTGTATTGGTGAAATATTGGTGGAGTAGAAATGATGCCATAAACAGATGTAATACAATAAGTAGCTGCTGACAAAAGCATTAATTCGTTCTTTTGTTCCTTTTTTAGGCTTCCAGTCTGGCTTTGCACATCACATAGATGGATGTTTTTTCCCCCTTCTTATTGTTGTCGTAGTTGATTAAAAATCTCATATAGATGTAGCAAAGTTCTTACCAATTAAAATATTTCTATCAAAAGAGTCCTGAAGTCAGTTCTATTCTGTGGTATATATTTAAGCACAATTCAGGTCCCAGTGATGAACGTTGGGGAACTCCAAGGTTGGTGTGTTATTTTTCTTATTCCGAGTGACTTGACTTTCAGTCCTTGTGATAAACCTTAGTTAGAGAACTCCCAACTTTCCGGCAATTTCCTATTTCATATTCCAATCTTATTTTTCATTTCAATTTCGATAATATATTACTTTCATTTTTTCCAAAAATTAAAAACCGCGGTTCACTCTTACCAAACTGAAAATTTTCAGTTGGCCCTCAATATAAGCTATAAATTATGTTGCATTAAAAATATATCTATATCATCGATGTGAATAGGACATACGGACTTACAGCGTGCGTAGACGTTTTTCACTCATGTCGGTATAAACTGTAATTGCTGGTATACTGAACAGCCATAGCTAAACGATTAAAATGACACTTGCTCGGTCAAGCGTCGTTTGCAATCGGCAAACGCAAAGAGAAGCTACTTTAATGCAGCACTCAAACGCATCTAAAAGAATCGTCCTAAGAAAATGAGTATTCTTGGAAATGAGTAAAAATATCAGCTCATTTTGAGAAAATTTGAAAGAAATAATTCTTGGTCTAATGCTGTGTTCTCATTTTCAACCGCTGACCGGAAGTATGGAAACTGATGATTTTACCATAATGAATGACAGATTTTGTGGTGACCAGACATCTTCAAACATTAGGCCTTACAAATGTACTGACATATTCAATCAATCCAATTCATTCCGGTTGATACTCACAGTCCAGGTGATTGAGAGAGGGTTGTGTCTAGATGGGATACTCGCAGTCCAGGTGATTGAGAGAGGATTGTGTCTAGATGGGATACTCGCAGTCCAGGTGATTGAGAGAGGGTTGTGTCTAGATGGGATACTCGCTGTCCAGGTGATTGATAAAGGGTTGTGTCTAGATGGGATACTCGCAGTCCAGGTGATTGAGAGAGGGTTGTGTCTAGATGGAATACTCGCAGTCCAGGTGATTGATAAAGGGTTGTGTCTAGATGGGATACTCGCAGTCCAGGTGATTGAGAGAGGGTTGTGTCTAGATGGAATACTCTCAGTCCAGGTGATTGATAAAGGGTTGTGTCTAGATAGGATACTCGCAGTCCAGGTGATTGAGAGAGGGTTGTGTCTAGATGGGATACTCGCAGTCCAGGTGATTGACAAAGGGTTGTGTCTAGATGGGATGCTCGCAGTCCAGATGATTGAGAGAGGGTTGTATCTAGGTGGGATACTCGCAGTCCAGGTAATTGAGAAGGTGATTGAGATAGGGTTGTGTTTTTACAAAAAAAGATATAAAAAAGATATTTATTTTTCTGAATATTATTTATGTAATATACATTACAATAAAATATGTTATACTAGCTCATTCCAGTTATTATATAACCTAATTTCTTGAATTAATGTGCATTTTTTAAAAAACCCAATGAAGCCAAGATTAAAGTGACAGAAGCAGAGCTTATGGGAAAAAAGGTGATCTGCATTCTATGGACCTAGGATTATTTGGGATTTTACGAGCTTCCTTTCACCTGACATCATTTCCTGTCTCGTGCGGAATCTTCATCATCTGAATCAAGTTTTCAATAGAATTCTTTCTGCCAGACAGCACATGGTGGTCAGTGTTCGATCACCATTTGAAGGAGATAATGAGATTGATTTATTGAATACATGCCACAACCGTGACTTTTGTCACGCAATTTTTTAAGTCACGGTGTGACAGACAGAGACCCAAATCTAATGGGTTAATGGACTGCGTTACTGATCGCTAACCCAGAACTGACCTGTGCTACTCTTATAACAATATAAGGTCTATGATTATCATATCATACCTAACTATTACACCTGCCTACTTGTTATCGCCTTGTATATCTGATAGCCACTGCTGTGCTACTGTTGACGCACTGGTTTTTGACTCTGAAGCGTTCTGTAGATACCGTCTGGCTTGTCTGAAAAACGAGAAGAAATCAGTCCTCTCTAGCGCGCAAGCATGAGGATCAGAACGTTCCGTTCTTCTTATGCTTGTGCTTATGTCACTCAGTGAGGAAGGACACTCTTACTTATGCTTATGTCGCATAAAAGTGGATTTTTCCCGAATTGTTTTACCTTTCAATTTAATTAAATCTAAATTGGGCTACCTGTGGTTGTTATCGGTCAAACCTTAAATTTTACAAAGAATAAGTAAACGCACAAGATCACTGAGCATTCATCCTGTGATTTGGACGAACCAATACCATTCACGGGCATGGTACGACACAGCACGTCCTTAATGTGAACATTTCACAGTCAAAACCACAGGTAGCCCAAACTTGGTTTCTGTGGTGTCATGTTATAAGGAAATGTATGGGTATTCTTCAAAAATTTCAATAAAATCATTGAAACGTGAAATAAAGCCTCGAAATTTTACCCGATCATTGAGAAATAGCACTTCTTTCGCTCTGGGTGGTTATTTTTTGAATTTAGCCCGTTTTAAGATTTTTTCCCCTCCAGTAAGAAATAATTTGTTGAAATTTTGGAAGAATCCCAATACGTTTCCTTATAACATGACACCACAGAAACCAAGCTTGGGATGCCTGTGTCAAAACTGCTCTCCTCTGTACGTGAGGATCTGGGATCAAAACTAATGACGACGGGGGAGATTAGCTCTTACGATATATCATCTGCGCAAACTGAAATTTGCTGGAACAGGTAATCTTCCAAAATGAATATGATTTACAATTAGGCTTGGCTCAATGTTTTAATACCTTGCGTTTCCCTGCAAGTGGAAGGAAATTCCTTGAATGAGTCGTGCCGCTGAGCAGTCTGTATCAATCTTGATAACCTTCAATACGAATGAGAAGGAGAAACCTGTGAACTTATAAATCTCTTGCCATAAATAGTCTAGCCTTCCTGTACCATTACACATCCACAACCCCCTCCTGGACATAAAGATACAAATACGAATACAGGTAAAACTCTCATCTTCCTGACACACAAAGTCACACGCCAATTTTCGCGTAGAAAAAACATGTGTTAGAAAGCATGACATTAAGTAACAGTTTTTTCCCGCAAAGTAAGGAAAAAGGTTGTTCACATATTAGGTTACCTCAGTCGATGCTTCTTGGCAAAGGGTGAGCCAGCGATCGCGTTCAGCGGACTCAGTCTAAAAGATAAAATCTCGTTATTGTTTATCAATATTGTATTATTCATGATTGTTAGCCAGGTTTATTATTGTCGACAGACGAAACTAAATGTAAAGTGTATTAAAAGATACTAACCTTGGCCTGGTTTAGTGCTAAGAGCGCAAGACGAAGAAGAGGAACGATTCGCCAGTTAGTAGACCTGCAATGAGTCAAAAAAATAATTCCAAATCAATACCCATATTACTCAAGATTGGTTGCGTATTGCTGGGCGCATTATCCAAACGTGCAATGAAATAGATGTAGTCAGAATCCAAGATATCGTACCACTTTCTACTTAGTCTGCGTAGAAGAGAGGAGAAGTCCCCCTCCTCTCATCAAGCTCAACCCCCCCCCCCCCTCCCCCACTCTTCAAAGCTCCACTACGCAGGCTAATTTCTACTAGAGCAGTACGTATGACTGTCAAAAACCTCAGTGCCGTAAGCGTTACATGCCGTTACCGCCTTTCTGTGTCACGACCGTGTCATACGAAAACTGCTCTAAGAAAAGCGTGACCTCTGTACTTTTTTAATTTACAACTTTCCAATAACTTTTTTACTTATTTCACGTAAATAACTTCTGAATTAGAAACACGCGCAACTATGAAGTTAGTAAAATACTATAATGCTTGATTTTTGTAAAATTAGCCAATACCAAACAAGTTTTCCCCTCAATGTTCTTACCTTTTGTTTGTCCCAGCTTGAAGACACTTGCGGTAACACAGCTCGGCTTCCAGGGGCGAGCCAGCATTCATGCGAATTTCTGCCAACACCTGATATTTAATGATGACATGAAAAATATTTTTCTAAAAAATTTTTCTACTAAGAAGGAGGGGTATGGGGATTAATAGGGTACAGCCATCAGATGTTATGGAAACAGAATAGTCCCATTCACAGTTCCCTGCGCCATCTTGAAAGGTAGCCGTGCCTTTGCGTCGAAGCGAGACGAACGGTGAGCTTGCAATGATAGAGACATGCGAATGATTGTCCAAGGTATTAAAAAAGGTCTCTATCATTACAAGCTCACCGTTCATCTCGCTTCGACGCAAAGGCACGGCTACCTTTCAAGATGGCGCAGGGAACTGTGAATGGGACTATTGGAAAGGAAAAAATGCGCTTGTGGTTTAGCTAGTGTGCGTTCACTAGTGCTCAATGGCTTGTTACACCAATAAAGACCCGCGTGATAAACCTCTGAAAATTTGAATGAAATCATTTCCAGAGTTTTTGAAGTTTAGCAAATTATGTCCACACAGATTCGTATTCTCATTTCACTTCAATGGTTACCCTGTGGTAAACTTCAATGATAAGGTTTTTTTACGGTTTTCTTACCTGCCATGCAACAGTAGGATGGTGAGGGCTAGACAACACTGACGACTGCAGAATACTATCAGCTTCGTCAACTTCACCACCACATAAACAAAGCTGAGCCTTCAGTAAATGAAGTGCGGTATTCATCCGGGAATCATTTGCATAAACCGAGAGAGCCTGAGACAAGATTATTAATGTAATTTATTAAGTCTTTTTTATTCAGAAATTGAAATGTTTAGATTTTTGGAAACTTCTCTGCTAAGAAAAAATGTATGTACAAAATTATCTTTATTCTTCTTTGCACATGTTTTATTGTGCGACTATTCACCCTATTCAACGTGAAATATGGTTTTCTTTTTCTTCAATGTACCTGCTGACAGTGTTCCTTAGCTTCTTTCACCAGACCACAGTACATCATAGAGTAACCAGTATGAAGCACAGTCCATCTTTGTAACCCCTCTAGTTCTTGTTTACGGGACAACAAGAGATTCGGGAGTTGGTTCTTTGCTTTGGATTCCAAAATGTTCTGTTCTTCGCGGCCTTTAAAATTACAGAAACAGCGTTATACTTTTTATAAATCTCATTTATTACCAGAAGTTGAAGGTGATGATGATGACGTTTATGACATTGGTGGTGATGATGATCATGGTCGTAATCGCCATCATCATCCTCGTCATCCACCACCATCATCATGGTCATCATAGCCATCATCATTATAAACATCACCGTCTTAGGCTTTACTTACATTTATTCATGGTCATCTGGGAAATCTTTAATGTCAACATGTGAAATCCTTTTCCTTTGTCCTCCGTATCCATAGCAATACCATGAGCTGTGACAGCAGCACATAGCACGGCCCAGCTTTCTACTCGGTCAGGGTGGGCGCGCAAGGCCCTCTGGGCTGCCCTGACGGCTGCTATTGTTCTTAGTTCTACAGTTGTCATTGGCTGTTCTTCGCCACGTGATGATGGTGGAAGTGCGCCAGAGCCAAGCAAAGACGTTGGATGAAGAGATACATTAATCTAGAAATAAATATAAAAACAATCCTTTTTCTTTGGACTACAATTTTGAAACAAGACATGTTTCGTCGGCATTTCGTAATATCATCTTCTGTTGTAAAAGAAATACAATCTTTGATATCTTATATATGATGTTAGACAAAGACAAATAACAAAGTGGAATGTGTGATTAGCGTGTTTACTTGCTGGTTGATGTTTTCTTTATCTATAACGCGCTATGCAATCCCCTCCCCTCCCCTCCCCTCCCTCCCTCATCATCAGGTTTAAAGACTATATATACGAATATTGGTAATTTTTTTTTTGTTGAGCGATTAACAAAATAGATATCCTGGATAATAAGCTAATTATCCAAGCGAACAAATCGTTCACAAGCCGATCTAGCCTCGCATTGAGGGACACCAGAACGAGTTTAAGGGGCAAACAGATATGTCTTTACCTCTTCACTAATGTGTTTTAATTTTCTTGTTGCTTCTGCACATCGCATTGCGACCTACACAGAAAAAAAAAGTTACACGATATTGCAATGTCCCATTATTCTAAGTCAAAGCCCCCGACTTTTTCATTTTCATGTACAATCAATACTAAAAATAATGAATTGGTGGTCATACGCACATACCCATGATACACCCAGTGCAAACCTTTTCGAGCTTTTTAATGCCTGGGCCCGATTGTACGAGGGGTGGATAGCGCAATCCAAAGGATAAATACAGTGGATAAGTCGATGGTGTTTTCCAATACATTTATGCACTGGAAAAGATTTATCCGTTGGATAGCGCTATTCAACCCTCGTACAACCGGGCCCTGAAGATTATGCAAGAATTCATCAATGATAAACATTGCGCACTGCTCCCACAAAACTGCGCCCAAAATCTTCACCAAACTATTTTGAAATAGCTGTACACCCAGTACAACATTTTGAAACCTTTTTAGATACCTGAAGATTATCCGGGCATCTATCGATGATGAACATGGCGCATTGTTGCCATAACACTGCGCGCTCAGGATGCCTGCGGAAAAAATATGGACAAACAATTTTAAACAGACTATTTAGTTCTCAATTTGATTCTTTTTACGTTGGTCAGGTTTTGTTCTTAGAAAAATAGTAGATCTCTTCGTTTCCTTGGGCGTAATGTTTATCCGTTTCAGACCACGTGTCATTCTTTTGAGAATAAGATTCTTTGTTTGAATTGTATCCATATTCATGTGTCTTCTCATGCACAACTGTTAAACAAAGAAATGAGACGTGGTCTGAAATAGGAAAACATTACGCCCAAGGTAAAGAGATCTATTATATAGAGTAGAAAAGATAACTGTATGGTAGGCCAAATAACACACAAGTAACATACCAGTAACGTAAAAGAATAAACTTACTCATGGATTGCCTTCAAGATATGTCGAAGTCCAACCATTTCACTTCCCTGAAATTATATAATAAAAAAAAAACAATTTTCGTGATATCTGCACCATAATCCTTATCAAATGAGTTGCAAAACGTGTTCAGCTTTTTGTTCACCATGGAGTGTAAATCCAATTAGACTTTTTAGACTATCAAACGCATTCCATCATGATACTTTCAAACAAAGACACCCACCCAGTGTTGAGTTTGTGTGTCTGTCATTCACTTCAAATTATCATTTCTAAAAACAAATTGCATAGCTGTAATTTTAAGTTATCATTTGCTTTAAAATGGTGTATAAAGCTACAAAATGTTGTTTAATTTAACGCAAGGAGAAATCTTTACTTGAAGGGCACCTGCGAACCTATAAGGCAACTTTAAAAACATTGGATAATTTACCTGCATCGCGAAGAACTGAGAGAAGAGATAACAAATATCAGCATATATCACGTCTTTCACTAAAAAACAACAATATTATAATGACTGAATGATTGCATTAAATTTGTGAGTAAAAACTACGAAAAAGGAAAAAAGAAAAAAAAAGGGAAAAAAGTGAAGATTTTCGTAGTATTTACCAGTGGATAGTAAAATGGGCCTAGCACAGGAAAACACAGTAAATGCAGGTGAATTTTTGGATTGTAAACAAGGACCCATGCAAATGGAGCGATGAAGTAGTATCCAATATAGAGTGTAAAACATAAAGAACCTATGGTCGAGGACACTATTTTTGTTTACCATAACGTATTACCCTTATTTTGAGTTGGACGCAAAGCGACCACTACTGTTACCCTACATGTAAAATATACTCACTTTTTTGGCCAAGCTTTAAGAGTTCACCCAAAGCTGCGCCAGCTAACGTCAAGTCATTGTTGACTAGTCCCAGTGCACACAGTGCCATCAGGCCGCGTTCACAGGGTGGATTCATTTGGGAACTGGGTAAAGTTAGAATCAAAAAGGCATATGTTAGTATTTTATCCTCACTGCACACTCATTACCGAGTCACGGGAATTAAGATATGGAAGGTGACCGCGACTGCTGGCAATGAGCATGCGAAAAGCATGCGATGCGTCGTCAACCGTCACCAGGGGAGGTGGGTGGAGTGAATCTTCTACTCTCTCCTTAGACAGCTTCCGACGGAATGATTCAAGGATCTGGGTGTGGTGCTTATATATGGAGGGGTCGCAAAGAATTATACCTGCACTGCGCAAACTCCAATGTCCATATATGGGGGGTTGCTAAATTCCTACGTGACACGCCAATTATGTATGCAGTGAGAATAGTACATGGGTAGTAGCTTGTTACTATTGCTGGTCAGTGTTGTTTGCAGTATATTAAGCATTTCGATAAGTTGAGGGAAAAACTGGAACGGGTTTACATTGCAGTGCATTTTGGGGCTGTTTTAGGAGACATATTTCTAATATTAGAGACCTATAACATTAGATTTACCGCCAACCGCTCACTCCTAACCGCTATAAACCAGACCCAGAATAACATCCGCAGACGTGGAGAAACATTCGGCATCAATGAAATCCAATATGGCGGCTCTTCCAGCATCAAGTTCCTTATGAGGCCTTGCTAAATGTCGATAACGTCCTGCTAAAGGTTTCTGTTGCATCTATTTGTCCCTAGTCTTTTCCTCGACCTCGGAATGGATAATTGCTACTACTGTTGTTTCGGCTGTCGTTGATGTCATTAAAGAAATAAAAGAAGCACGAGCGTGCTGTGTATTGATGCTTTATCTTACCTCTTAAACAACATCGCCTTCGCACCATCTATGTCATTCAGGGCATATCCCAGCATCCCCATTGCGGTTAACACACAAGATTTGTCGGCGTCTGATGGAGCAAGCTGTAGTGCTTGGTCATAGGCTGGAGGACACAAATACACAAATGAATCAGTAATGAACGGACGGACGGACGGACGGACGGACGGACGATAGAAGGAATAAAGGAAGAAAGAAAGAAAGGAAGAAAGAAGGAAGAAACTTTTATTCGCAAGTCAAACAAAACGTTTTTTTATGAATGTCCCTTCGCTGGTGCCCGAGGAAAGGCGAGGTTTAAGTCAGTGAGATGCAATGTCGAGTGTTTAATTGCTGGACCGAACAAATTATAATGATATGTAGCAGAGAGTTTTTTAAAGAACGGGAATCAAACTAACCTCGATAGCTCTCTGGTAGTTTACACGCCATGTAAAACGCAAGGGCGAGCCCACAGATCACATGGAAGTTGTCCAGCGGTGTAACCTTCTGGTATGTTTCGATTGCATCGTCATAACGACCAAGTGAACTAACAAAATGTTATCATATAGGTTAACAACGTGATTTTATTGGCCGAGACTCGATTGAATGGGAAGAAATGTCATCCTGTCTCAGATCAAGTATCACTCCCTTGAGAATAAAATTCTCTGCGTTAGCGGGCGTGAAGCAAAAAAATAATTTTCAAGGGAATGACACGTGGTTTAAAATAGGAAAAAAAAAACCCTCACGTGTCTGTATAATAATGAAATTTATCATATGACCCGTATCTGCTTGGGCGCGCGCTCTTGAAAAAAACCTTCGGGAAAATGGCGTGAGCAGGGCCGTACGGATGCGTACGACCCTGCTTGAAACCTGCGACCGTATTGACATAATTTGCAACTTTTAAAATATCTTTTTTATTTAGGGTAATATGATAAAATGCTTTTTGACTGAGTTAGGTCGGGCCGTACGGTAAAATATTTGGCTCTCGGTCATTTGTACGGCATGACCTCGAGCCAAATATTTTCCAGTACGGTCCTCCCACGACTCAGTCAATAAGTACATATTAAGAAAACAAGGGAAACTTGAAATATTATACTGAATCCAATAGTTAATTTACCTACCACAAAACTCTAGCGTGGTTGATATATACCATATTCAGAAGATCTTGTCTAGCGTCGCTTTCCTTTAATAATAACTGCACAGCACTAAACAATCATAAGTAGAAAAATTAATCATTTATACCTAGTATATATACCTTTATCCAATCCATTTCAGGTTTATTCTCATTCCCATACGTTCATCTAATTCATTTGAGGTATATTCTTATTCTATACGTTCATCCAATCCATTTCAGGTCCATACTTATTCCTATACGTTCATCTAATCTAATTCAGGTCCATTCTTATTCCTATACGTTCATCTAATCTAATTCAGGTCCATTCTTATTCCTATACGTTCATGCAATCTAATTCAGGTCCATTCTTATTCCTATACGTTCATGCAATCTAATTCAGGTCCATTTTTATTCCTATACGTTCATCCAATCTAATTCAGGTCCATTCTTATTCCTATACGTTCATCCAATCTAATTCAGGTCCACTCTTATTCCTATACGTTCATTCAATCTAATTCAGGTCCACTCTTATTCCTATACGTTCATGCATACTAATTCAGGTCCATTCTTATTCCTATACGTTCATCCAATCTAATTCAGGTCCATTCTTATTCCTTTACGTTCATCCAATCTAATTCAGGTCCATTCTTATTCCCATACGTTCATACAATCTATTTCTGGTATATTATTATTTCTATACGTTCATAGGAATAAGAAAGTAATACATGTCCTTTCTCACCTCGCAAAGGCTTGAGCAGCCTGCACATAGAGACACTGATGCTCCAGTAAAAGTCCATGCATGTTGTACGCACAGGCCGTGCTACGGATACGATCTGAGCGATAAAAGAACTTTGAATTAACGAATGTGAGGTAAAAATAAGTATAAAGAATGAGTTATGCATGCCCTTTTAGGAACGAGGCTTGGGTTGGGGAGGGGGAGAAGGGAGACAATGCTTAGTGGGCTTTGGAGGATTTTTGTCGTGACAACGATGACAACAACAACAACAACAACAACAACAACAACAACAACAAAAAACAGGATACCGTCTTTTTTACGAACATATAGGAAAACGTATTTAGACATTAATAATTCTTCACCTGTGTATTTTGTCATGGAAACGGAAGACTGCGTCACAGCTCGTCTGTACTCCTCCGGTAAATGAGACAGGCTGGGTACAGGGCTGTGACCCTGGGGGACTTTCCCTGAAGTCAGGTGCGTACATATCCAGTGAGCATACCCTATGCTACCCTCTACCTGGAAGATAACACGCAATACCATGACCACACCCATTAACATAGGGACACACCCAGTGAGCATATCCTATGCTACCCTCTACCTGAAAGATAACACACAATACCATGACCACACCCATGAGCATAGGGACACACCCAGTGAGCATATCCTATGCTACCCTCTACCTGAAAGATAAGACACAATACCATCACCACACCCATGAGCATAGGGACACACCCAGTGAGCATACCCTATGCTACCCTCTACCTGGAAGATAACACACAATACTATGACCACACCCATGAGCATAGGGACACACCCAGTGAGCATACCCTATGCTACCCTCTACCTGGAAGATAACACACAATACTATGACTACACCCATGAGCATAGGCACACACCCAGTAAAGAACAATCCTTATTACTTACATGTGATCCTAGTTCCAAGGTGTGTCTAAACAAATCAGTAGCCTCTTCGCTACCAATAATCTCAGCTATTGAAGCCTATAATAATAAAAATAAACAATAAATCGGAGATCTATAGACTCCCCCACCCCCTCCCTTTCCATATTTCTTAAAAGAGACAGCCTCATTTGAAGGACAAGATTGCTCTCACTTACCTGGCCAACCCATGCCTCGGTATATGATGGATCAAGTGCTTGAGCCTTTTTGAATGCTTCATGTGCCGGCTGTGTAATAAAAAGTATTGTTAATGCATAACATAAACAATAGTTTTGAGTTGTTTTGAATCAAGTACTAAATGGGGGAAAAAAGCAATGGTACCTCTACTTTGTTGTGCTTGAGATAAAGAACACCAAGATTCGTCCAAGCGACTGGATTCTGAAATATTTTAACACCATAATTAATATGGCTTAACACAAAATCACATGTGAGTAGAGTTTGTTAGGTCTTTGGAGCCCTTGATTTGAGGATTTTCTCCGGGTTCACTAGTTTTCCTTCCTCTACAACACCAATCCAATTCCATCCCTATCTGTGAGTTAGCCATGCCCTGATTTTGGAAGGTTGAATATATGAAGGCTTTTATTGCAAAAAAAAAAAAAAAACTTCTATTACTCTTGGAAAATCATTCTGAACTGGGAAGGGTGCAGTGTAGGATCGTTTTGATCTCTTAATCAAGCATAATGACTTTCTACTTGATGGCTTACGATTGTTTCAGTCTTGCTTGACATTATGAATGAATGTTGGCTGAGCTCCGGATCGTTTACAACTGAAAAAACAAAATCAAAAACAAAAACTATAAATGTACCTATTTCCAAAACAAATTTCAATGGCACAGCTCACATCTTTCAATTCATTTAGGATTCCAGGACAATATCTGTCGAAGATCTGAAATCTGGAATCCTAAACGAATTGTGAAATGTGAGCTGTGATCTGTGAGCTGTGAGCCATTACACAAAGAAATGAGAAAACATAATAGGCAGATTAAGATTCCCGTTTTTCCTTCCCGCAAACGGCAAACGTGACCACGTTTTCATCGTTTTCCTAAATTTCACTTTACCTTTAGCAAACCTTCTCGACAAAGACAAGTATTCTTTTGTTTATCTACTACTTAGAGATTTTTGCGATTCCTTTTCACTAATTTTAAAGAATTTTTAATGGTCAACTGACGATTCACGTTTGCCGTAAACGAGAATCTTGAACTCTCTAAAGCCTAGGTAAAGCAGTCTATTACCACCGGTGGTTGGACTATTATGAGTAAAGCAAGATATCCTCAGACTTACGATTTGAGGCACAAACAACTCCTAATGTGTTCCATAGCTTGTGATTGGTTCGCTGTAGAGTCAGTCCTTTCTTCAGAACCTTGAGAAATAAGATATTTTTCTTTAAAAAGAAAAAAAATAATTCTAAAGCGATGAAACGTTTACTAAAATTGGGGAAAATTAATGCTTTAGTAAGTAATTTTTTTCCCTTTCTTACTTGAACTGATCTTTCTGCTAACTTCTTACATTGGTCCCCTTCTTCTATCTGCAGGGAAAAAATGATAAAACACTTGGATAAATGAATATCAGTCATTCAGTCAGTCAGTCGTTTGACGGGTTGGTCGTTTGGTGGTCGTTTGGTGGGATAGTCAGTAAGTCAGTTATTAAGTTAGCTTGTTAGTCAGTTAGTTGGTTAGTTAGTCGGTTAGCTGGTCAGTCAGTGAGGTCGATGAGTTAGTGGGTCGATGGGACAGTCGGCGAGTTAGCGAGTCAATCAGTCAGGTTGGTCAGCCCCAGTTCGATCCCTCAGTTACCTTGGCTTGTAAGAAGTAGCTGTACCCAAGATCATTCCATAAGCTGTAGCACTTAGGTTGGGACTTCAATGCCTTTGTATACGCACTGTAACAAAACATGTCGACATTGACACCATATTTATTTTGTACAAAATATTTGCCAAAGCTACAACATGGCAGGAAAATATCATGTGTTCTACTAAAGTAGCTTGAACATCATAGATTGCTATTTATGTGTTTTTTCTAAAATGACTGACCTTGTAGCAAGAGAAAGAAGCTGTCTTTTACCAACAACCTCGCATTCTTCTGTTAAAAACGTGTTTAGATTTTCAGGTAATTTTATGCTGAAAATAACGAAAATCAATGGAAAACATTAAGTAGCTTATCAAACTTATTGCCTGGTAATTTTTTGTGTGTGTGTTTCCAAGGACTGGAATTCGTTCGTTTGTTTTGCCTAGTACAATCCACAGTGGTTCTTCTCTCTCAAAGCAATAACGACAACAATAGCGACAACATCACTAACAACAAAACAGTAGCAGCTACAACAACAGCAGCAACAAGAACAACAACAGCAGCAACAACAAAAACAACAGCTACAACAACAGCAGCAACAACAGCAGCAACAACAGCAGCAACAACAGCAGCAACAACAGCAGCAACAACAGCAGCAACAACAGCAGCAACAACAGCAGCAACAACAGCAGCAACAACAGCAGCAACAACAGCAGCAACAACAGCAGCAACAACAGCAGCAACAACAGCAGCAACAACAGCAGCAACAACAAAAACAACAACAGCAGCAACAAAAAAACAACCGCTACAACAACAGCAGGAACAACAGCAGCAACAACAGCAACAGCAGCAACAACAGCAACAGCAGCAACAACAACAGCAGCAACAGCAGCAACAACAACAACAGCAGCATCAACAACATCAGCAACAACAACAGCTACAACAACAACAACAGCAGCTACAACAACAGCAGTAACAACAATAACAACAACAACGTCAGGAACAGCAGCAATAACAAAAACAAAAGCAACAACAGCAATGCTGTCAAGACTGAATGTAACATCAAGTGAAAATTTAACACCTTTTAGTGGAGAGACAGACAGCTGTTTAGGGACACTACAGAATATCAATATGTACAATACCTGATAATACAGTCTGGTAGAGGGTTAATGACAGTACAACAATCACCAATCAACTTCCATAAACATGACATATTAGGTCTTGATTCCACCGCCCTTAGAATATCAACAAACATCAAGTTAAAATCCTGATTAAAAACAATGAAAGGAAATAAAATTATTGACCCAAAATTAACGTGACTTCCACATTTTGCACATTTTGGCTAAAGCATGATTGTGAAAAATGCATTGGACGTGCAGTGCCATGTGCAGTCACACTGATTAGATGCACGCTATGATTGGATTGAAGCACATATTCATATTTCTGCACCATGACCGTAACAAATGCGCAAACGTCTTCAAAAACATACCTTGACAGTGCCGTTAGTCCCTGAGTCACGTGATCTACAGCACGTTTGTTGAAATCCTGAGCCAGTGATTCACGAGCAAGACACAGATGGGTCTCACCAAATCCTATGGGAAAATAATCATTAAACTAAAGAAAAATAAATGAATAAAAGAAATATGGGAAACTTGGTCTTCTTCCTAATCACAAGATGCTCTTTCCATTTATGATCTGGAGTTCATTTTTACACAACCCTTCAGTTTACGGGGGTAGCCTCAAAAGACCTCTTAGTACAAGGCCCAAATTGTAAAATTTTGTTACCAAGATCAGGAAGAAACAGTTTCAAGAATATTCCATCACCCATTGTTTATTGTTGCCAATAGAACCTTATACCTTTCAAGGCAGGCACATATCCAGGCTGTTGATCCAATATCATCTGGTACTCTTTGATCGCTTCGTCGTAAACACACAACAGTTGCTTTATAGTTGCAATTCTATTGGCAAAAATAAAAATAAAAAACGCTTTAAAAAACCTTTTGATGTGAAAACTTCAATGTATGGATGTATTTTTTTCAGGTGAAGGGGTTGGGAGGGGCGTTGAGTGAGGTAGAGGGGCAATATAGGGGTAGGAGGAGAGGGGGAGCAGATGATGGACTAACACAAGTGTGGCAAGGGGGAGTGGCAAAAAACGCGATGAAACGCATACAAGATAGTGTGTATTGGAAGAATATGGTACATTGCCCTCCGTATGACCAAGATCTTGTTACGTTCCTGTACTAACAGAAAGAGAAGAGAAAGGGAAGGAAAGAATCGTATTCATAAATACTCACTGGTAAAGACTATAAACAGACGATGAATCCAGCTACAAAAAAGTCAAATGACAAAGACAAGATTAGTACTGACATTTTAATAGAGGTTTTTGAAGTGAACTAACACTACTTGCCTCAGAAGCTCGTGCGAAGGACTTGAGTGCAGCAGTATGGCTTCCTCGACTCATGTAAGCCTCTCCTAGACACTCCCAACAATGCCTGTGATAGTCAAAGCATCATCAGTGTATTCATCATTATCATCATCATCTTAGGAGGGCTACGAGTTTAATTCTTGGCTTTCACCCACGTGACACCGGTCTTGACAACGGTTGCTATCCGCCATCTTTGTGCCCCTCGATAGTAAACAAACAGACGCGACAGAGAGATATGTGTGAACTTTTCACTGAACATGGTGCATTGTATCGTAGTTGGTTGAGGTTCAAAGAGCGGTAAGAAAAAAGTTTCCTTTTCTTCAATACCTAAAGTGATATCGAATCAAGGCGAAGAGCACGAAGAGATGACACGAGAGCGGAGAAGGCTTTGGATTTCGGCCATCAGTCGAGGCGATACTGACGCGAAGAGGGTTCTTGAAACCGAACGTGTTTGTGGTCTTCACTTTGTCTCTGGAAAGCCTGCAAAAGTCTGGGACAGATACAATATTGATTGGGTTCCACCTATTAACCTTGGAAAAAAGGAAAGTCAGGAAGAAGATCTGAAGGAAGCAGCGAAAGCTAAGACAGAACGAGCTGAAAGGGCAAGAGAGCGCAGGAAGCGAATCATAGAACATCAGCAACTTGGAGTCGAGAGGAAAAAGAAGGACTTGAATCAAATTGGGAGTGCTGTCCAAGACACCGAGTTTTCTACCGAAACACAGAGTAATTCATGTTTTAATATTGAGCCTTCTTGCAGCAGTGCGAATGATGAGCGTGAAGAAATACTCGACAAGAGCACCCAGACACCCGTAGTGACTTTCAAGGACGAGTCAACACAGATGGACTTAGACTTAACTTATTTTGAAGGTTCACAGAACGCTGACACACAGACAGATGAATTTGAATACATGTTTTTAAAATCTGCATATCAAGCTCCGGACAGAGAATTCTTCGATACAGCTGATAAAGTTCGATTTTACACAGGACTACCTTCCTATGAAGTCCTGACGGTGGTGTTTGAGCATGTCGCGCCACATGTTCAACGGAAATCTACAGTTCTTAATAGATTTCAAGAATTTGTGCTGGTACTGATGAAGCTGAGACTAAACGTTCCCTTTCAAGACCTAGCGTATCGTTTCGTGGTGTCCCTGTCAAGTGTATCAAGAATATTTACCTCTTGGATATTGGCAATGGATTCTAGGTTGTCCTGCTTTATCCATTTGGCCTGAAAGGGAACAGTTGTGGAAAACTATGCCAATGTGCTTTCAATATACATTTAGGCGCAAAGTAACTGTCATAATCGATTGCTTTGAAGTTTTTATTGAAAAACCAACAAATCTTATGGCCAGAGCTCAAACGTTCTCATCTTATAAGCGCCACAACACCATAAAGATCCTTATTGGTATCACTCCCCAAGGTACAATTTGCTTTGTTTCTGAAGCTTGGGGTGGCCGCACCTCAGATAAATATTTAACTGAGAATTGTGGATTCTTAGATAAGTTGACCCCAGGGGATACAGTCATGGCTGATCGGGGATTTACCATCACAGAAAGTATTGGTTTAAAGCATGGAAAACTGGTAATTCCAGCATTTACCAAAGGGAAAGCCCAGTTAGATCCCATTGACGTTGAACATTCAAGGGGGATAGCCAGTGTTAGGATACACGTCGAAAGAGTGATTGGTCTACTGCGGCGAAAATACACTATTCTGGAAGGAACACTGCCCACAAACTTTGTAAGCAGCAACCAGAATGGGTCACCTGAATTCCAGGTACCAATCATTGACCGCATTTTAAGGGTTTGCTCTGCACTTGTTAATTTTTGTCCTTCCATAGTGCCATTTGAGTAGTACATTTTTCATAAAAAGCAGGGGTGGTAACAATGTTTAAAGTTTTTTCTATAATAACATTATACCAGGAGAAATCATTATTACATTGCGACAGGCACAAAACACTAAAATCACAATTACTATTTCACTAGAAATAAAGCAACAATTTTATTCACGTTCTTCAACAAGTCCAAATATGGAGGGGACAAACAATCTTAAAAATTAAATTTTGATATGAAAAAGGGCATGAAGGAAAAAGAAAGTAAAAATAACTCTTTACCTATGGCCTAATTTTTCATCTGAGATTATGTGCTATGAAGATAACTGTGGCTAACACATGAATACTGATTTTGATTCAACTAACAATTTTTTAGCCAGAGAGAAATTGAAAAATATTATGCCAAAGGTAAACAGAGGTCTAATAATATTCAATAGCAACTGAAATGTTTATTAATTAATTTTATTGCTAGAAATATTGCTCTATGTATGACTCATTGTCATGTTACTGTTTCTTCCCTGATACACCATTTCCCTGAACATGGGTTCCTGCTTATTTTAATATTGTCACTAGATTTCATAATAAGAGATGTAGATTGAATCTCGAAAGAAAAGATTTTAATATGTTGGTGTATTTCTCAAAGCAGAATTAATCTGTTTTGACTGAGCCTAAAGTAAGAAGCTGATAATGCTGGACAGTTCAGACACAAACATTTTTACATTTTATTCACTGAGTTCCAATGAAAAGATGTCTGATTTAAATCGCTTAAATGAAGTATTTATTTTGATTATCAGCTTTTTGCTTTTGGTTATTTATTAAAAATTATTTATTATAATATTTATGTCATATTACTGACTATTACTTATCACTAATAATTTTCTTTGCTAAAGAATGAATTAAAAAGTTGGAAACATGCTTATTTGTCCACCTTTAAGGGAAGCTAATAAATGGGGACGCATTTTAGCAACATCAAAAGTTACATGACTGGGGTTAGTACCAAAAGCCAAACACATAGCAAAAGCAACTGAAAAAGCTCCGCAGTCGCTACCATTACTTTGTTGCTGAACTGGTACAAATTCTAAATTAACTAGTCTTCCACCTATTAAGTCATTTGCTTGCTCCTCTATTTCCTGGCTAATTGCATGATGGTAGAGACTATCATAAAGATTTACAACACCAGGTAAGCATCCTATACTGCTAATACATACCCAGTGATCAGTCCCTGTATGCAAAATCTGAATAAATTCTCCCGAAACTACATCAAAGTTCCTTACTCTTCCTAGGGTTGGGCGCTGAAATCCCTCAATTGACTGGTTTACATTCTGCAATAATACTTGGGTAGCTTGAATTATATCACCATTAAGCCATCCAGCAGGATCACTGATGAGGTCATAATCAGCATTGTTTAGTGTTGCAAGGGCACTATACTTGTCAACAACACCGGTTGTAACCTGTGTGATTTCAATATCGTCTTCACTGTCACTATTACAATCATCTGTTTGTGATTCTGAAGTTTCTGGTGATGGTGAATTGCTTGGCTTGGCAGAGGTTGTCTTTGAAGAAGTAGAAGTGGTAGGTGTGGATGATTTGTTTTCTTTAGCTTTACAGGCACCACACACCCACGTTGACTGGTGATTCTTTGGCATTCTTTTCAATCCCAAACAGCTAAGATGAAAAAAATGACCATTTGTACAGTTGGCATTGTGGCACTCGACCAGTTTATCACTTATGAGTGCCTTTGCATTACAAACACAAATAGCATTGCATTGCATTGCAGCTTGGTTGACAGTAGATGGTTTCGGCTTGGCTTTTGAAGCCCCAATTCCTCTCTTAAACTGTGGCAGCCTGCTGCAGTGAGGACAATACCATCTTTTAGGTATGGACTTCCCACCTACAGCCAAACATTCTATGTGAAATTGGCCATAAGGACAGTCAGCATTACTGCAGGAGACCATCTCATCACTGCACTGTCCTCTACAAAAGCAGACTGCTTGATCACCTGGAACTTTAATGATAACATTGCACTTTCTTGTGTACCACCGTCCCAAGATCTCAGGGAGTATGCCAATCCTCCAAAATGCTTCAAGCTTTTTCACGACAGTTTTGAAGTGGTGGGGGTCTGGGTAAATTCTCTCACACACAATGTGTGCATTTCCATCTGAATCCACAGCACAAACAACAAAGTCAGCATATTTTCTTTCTGGCAGAGTAAACAACTGTTGTTGAACCTGTAAGTAATAATTGTGGCTCTTCTTTAGCTTCATTAGGCCATTTACCACCTCAAGACAAGAGTTTTTTTGTAGAACATACTGCTTAAAGTCACAGTTGGGGATGGAAATGGGACATTTCACCTCTCCACATCCCAATCCGCAGCAATTGCAAGAAACTAAAAAGTCTGGGGTTGCATGGATGAAAGGAAATTCCCTGTTGATGAACAAACCACATCTCTTAAGTTCAAAGTTAATATGCTTTGTTTTCATTAAGCTTTCATATGCATTAATGGCATACTGTTCGTACTTGATGCCATGTCGAATGGCCTTGTTATCCAGCTTGTACAAGTGGGGGTAGCAGATAGATTGGATCAGTGACTGGGAGGGCTGAGCTAGGTTGGTGTTGTAGGCAGCACCACATACAGAGGCTCCAATTCTGCCAGCACGATGTCTAAAAAAACCTGGGCCCTTAGCTTGATCTCTTGTGTCTTGCTCAACCGCTTTTATCTCCTCGTCTGAAATGTTCAGCTTGACATCTAAGCACTTTCGCAACAGTTCTAGATAATCTAGATCTAAATTACAAGGCTCGTAAAGATCACATAAAACTGGAACATTCCGACTTTTGGAAATAAAATGGTCAGCGAAGGGGTCGATTAAACTTAACAAAGCAGCTTTTGTTTGGCAGTTGTAGAGTTTTGTGTAAAATTCCTCCTTTTCCGCTGCTGAAACTTGGGCTGAAGGGTTCGGGTCTCGTCCAGGTCCAGCTTGATTTTTACGAGACTGTCCTAAATTTTCATCATTCAATTTATCAATGTTACTGTCTAGAATCTCTTTGAGTTTTTTCGCAGAAGAGAAATCTATGTCCTTGACCCTTGCGTAAGATACTTGGTTGACATACGTGGGAAGAAGCCACGTGCACTTAACTTGGGTACAGGCTAATTTCCCGTTGATTCTTGTCCAACATTCGATGTAAAATAAGACGCTGGCAACATGCGAACAAGATTCTGCTAGGCCTGCTTTACAACCCAAACAATGAGCAGAAAAAATCGTACCATCCTTGCCGGCAATGATCCAAATATCGGCCAGAGGGTCATTCATGCGTTGGGAATGGCGAACTTTCGCCACGACCACATGCTTGCTTGAGATAATTCGTCCTCTTACTGAAGCCACAAATCCAGACACCACTTGATTATATGCTTCCAAACTCTTGTAATTTTTAAACTGATCGTTCGTATAATAGCTCGTCTGCAAAACCAAGTAACTAAACAAAACATTCAGGATCAAACTGCTCACTTGGTATGGTGACTGGATCAACGCCTACTGCCTCGATCTTCTTCAAATAACGTTCCTTTACATGACTTTCAAGACCTGATCCATATTTCGAGAGCACTGGCACAGCCATTTTCCAAAGTTTTGAGACGTTATTTGGCTCTGAAGCGAGCTAAAACTCTAAACACTATAAAAATGGCCTACTATTATCACAACATTTCACACTCGGAGGAGCACAAAGATGGCGGACGCCCATATTTGGATAGGTCGAAATAGGTCAGTGACGTCACGTGAAAGCCAAGAATAGTACTGCACCTTTGTACTATTTAGTATTACCCTCAAGAAATAAAGGCTTTATCATTATTATTATTGTTATTACTATTATCATTGTTATTATCATTATTATTATTATTGTTGTTGTTGTTGTTGTTGTTATTATTATTATTATCAACAGCATCACAACTACCATTAGCATCATCCCCATTATCCTCATCATCATCATCACCATCAACTACATCAACAGAAGCAGCGCTATCATAATGATACCCTCCTCTTCATTATCTTTCATGCCTCACCTCAACATCATATCTTTCATCATCATTAAAAACATTAAAACTACATGCTCAAGTGTACTCTCATTACATTAATTATTATTAGGATTTACTTTACTTACGAGTCCTTGGGATCAGCTCGTAAAGAACTCTGAAAACTGTGAACACACAAAAGTGTTAGAACCGAGAAACCAATAACAAAAGAAAGAATAATGGCCAGAGAATAAAGCCCTGTAGGCTACGACACTAACATTGAGTATCATCATCACCATAATCATCATCAGCAACTGCTATCATCATCAACATCATCACCATAATCAACATCAGCAATTGCTATCATCATCATCATCATCATCATAACCATCATCAACAACTGTTATCATCATCATCATCGTCACCATAACCATAAAAAACGTCATGTACCAATTAATAGCTTCGTTGTTCTTGTCATGTTTAAGATGATACAATCCTAGTCGGATCCAGGCCCATTTGGCTTCCCCCGCCGGAGCATTATTGGTAACATTGGTAAATAACTGTAGAGCTTCAGCCTAAAACAATTAAATCTTGTAATTAATTTCAAAAACCTACAGTGTACATATTAATCAGTGCGCTGCAATGGCTTGCTGTGTTAGGTTTGATAGAGTTCGTTGTGTATTCCCCTTGTTCAAGGTTTTCCCCGTTTTCTCCGATTTTCCTCCCTCCGCAAACATTTCTACATCTTAGCCATGCCCTGACTTAGATCAGCCCAATCTAGGCTGTTTCAGGGTTCAATCTGTGACTGGGCCATGCCCTGACTTTGATTAGCCCAAAGGTCGTTTCAGGGTTCTACCTGTGTGTTAGCTATGCCCTGACTTTGATTAGCCCAGAGGTTGTTTCAGAGTTACAGGATTCTGAAAACAAGGTATGTGAGCCAGAGAGACATTATTCCAAAAGAGTGTGAGAGTTCACATTATTAGATAGGTCCATGAACTGTACCTCTCTACCAAGTTCAGTGAGCATATCTCCAAGGTGACTACCGGCTTCATCACATTGCGGTTCAAGATCATATGCTTTCTGGTAGCACCGACATGCTTTGCTGCAAGAAGATGTGAAGAAACTTGAGTGAAAGTACGTTTTTTATAGGAGGGGGACTGGAGGATTCGCATCCCTCCACTTTCACTCAGTAAGAAATTCATGACCCTTCTATTAAGTCAACAAGGAAACAGCTTTCATTAAATAAACAGGTTTGACGCTCAACAAAAGTTCGATTTTTTACGGATGACCCTTTAACCCTCCAGCCATTTATGCAATAAACAAAACCAGGAGTTTGCATGTTTCTGAAGAAATCAAACATTCTATAAACAAAACGATCTCCAAAACAAAAGTTCATTTTTTTTACTGATGACCCTTTAATCCTCTAATGTTCCAGCCATTCATGCAATAAACAAAACCAGGATTTTGCATGTTTCAGCAGAAATCACGCATTCTATAAACAAAACGAACTCCAAAACGTTTTTTCCAAATGCTTTTGCAATTCTTTTGTGACAACCTTGAAAAATCAATATGATGCTCACATTGTCTGAAATGGACAAAACATTACTGTAAGCCCAAGGTAAAGAGGTCTATTTGGATAGAATCAGGGATTGAAATTATTACACTATATTTGATAAAATTAGGGTAACATGACTTGATGATGCTTTTGTACAAACCTTAGGTCTTTCTGCACTTCGTGATAATAATGACCAAGATATAAAAATGTTGGGGAGTGATAAGCATCCAGTTTAGCTGCCTGTGGAAAAAATGAAATATTTGAAAATAAGTAGAACTTCGAAAAACAATCCCATCGTCATCAACAGTGACAACAGTTTCAAAAGTAGGAGCAATAGCAGCAACAACAGCAGCAGTAGAAACAACAGCAGCTGAGCAACAACAACAGCAGAGCAGCAACAACAGCAATAGCAGCAGCAGCAACAACAGCAGCAGCAGCAACAACAACAGCAATAGCAGCAGCAACAACAGCAGCAGCAGCAACAGCAGCAACAACAGCAATTGCAGCAGCAACAACAACAGCATCAGCAGCAACAACAACAGCAGCAGCAGCAACAGCAGCAGCAGCAACAGCAGCAGCAGCAACAGCAGCAGCAGCAACAGCAGCAACAGCAGCAGCAGCAACAGCAGCAGCAGCAACAGCAGCAACAGCAGCAGCAACAGCAGCAGCAGCAACAGCAGCAAGCAGCAGCAACAGCAGCAGCAGCAACAGCAGCAGCAGCAACAGCAGCAACAGCAGCACAGCAGCAACAGCAGCAAGCAGCAACAGCAGCAGCAGCAACAGCAGCAGCAGCAACAGCAGCAGCAGCAACAGCAGCAGCAGCAACAGCAGCAGCAGCAACAGCAGCAGCAGCAACAGCAGCAGCAGCAACAGCAGCAGCAGCAACAGCAGCAGCAGCAACAGCAGCAGCAGCAACAACAGCAGCAACAACAACAGCAGCAACAACAACAGCAACAGCATCAGCAAAAGCAGCAGCAGCAACAACAGCAGCAACAACAACAGCAGCAGCAGCAGCACTCACAGCAACTGAGTAACAACAGCAGCAAAAGCAATGTGAGAAACCGCAACAATGCTGAGAACACTGAACGTACCTTGAGGAACTGGTTCAAACATTTGTCTTTATTGTTGCGAATATCACCATTCATCTCCCAGTACAGTTTACCCAACAAGAAGTAATAATGAGCACAGTCTGGACATAATTCTATGGCCTCTAGAAATCTGCCACATACAATTAATTTTAGGGAAATTTTTTAAGGGAATGTACGTTATTTATTTGGGGGGAGGAGAGCTGGAGCTCACAGAGGAGAATCATCAGTGAAAATTTGAACTTTTGTGAAGGGTCGAACCTTTTTGATGAAAGCAAGTTTCTTGTTGAATAAAGAGTAGGGTCATTAATTTCGTACTGAGTGAAATGGGAAGAGCTACTAATCATCCCTCCCCCCCCCCCCCCCCCCCCATGCATCTCCCCCGATAAAGAGTGTACCTTCCCTAAAACCTGTGAAAATGTGTCATTCTCATGGAATAGGAAAATAAATTCATAAATTAAGGTAAAACAGAGTCGTAGAAGTTAAAAAAGGGGGATTGGTTTGTCTTTTTGTTTAAAAAGAAAGGAAACAGACAAAGCAAACTAGAACAGCAATTTTGGTGTACCTGAGTTCTGCGTCATCAAATAGTTTGTCTGCCAAACTTATCTTGCCCTGTAATTAAGTGAATCAAGCATATTGATCAGAAACTAAAGTTGTGAAGAAACATCTTCAGAATTTCTATGAAACAAAAATTGGCATAAAATAATTTTATCTCACAAGCTTCCAATGGGCTAAATGTGACACTTTCTTAAACTTGTTGGGCGTCTTCCATTAAAACCTTGCTGAGATTTTCCAAATGCCGAAAAGTACAAATTTTGTAACAGAAGAAGATTACCTGCAATGCTACACTTGTGTGGCATGATTTGTTAATGTTCAATGCTTTGTTACAGTACTAAATGAATGACAATAAAAGATTCAGTTAGCACATATCATTCAAAAGGTATCCTTTTTTCAATATAAATGACCATATTTAAGGGTATCCTTTTTTCAAATGACAATATTTAAGGGTATCCTTGAACATATTCAAGAGTATCCTTGACCATATTTAAGAGTATCCTTTTTTTAAATGACCATATTTAAGGGTATCCTTTATCAAATGACCTTATTTAAGAGTATCCTTTTTTCTGTATCCTTTTTCTAAATGACCACATTTAAGAGTATCCTTGACCATATTCAAGGGTATCCTCAACCATATTTAAGGGTATCCTTTTTTTCAAATTATCATATTTAATCATAAGGCTTCCTTGGCCATATTTAAAGTGCCTATAACCTTCATAGGATTATGATCAATTTTGATCTTCTGTGTGCTGGAGATGAATAAACAAAAAAAAGTTTTTTCGATTGACTAAATATTCTCGGAGATATAAGGCCCTAAAGTACGCAGTTTTGCCACGCCCCATCAATTTGGACGGGATAAAGGCAAACTGGGACCGAGCAGAGTCTCGCTGAGTGGTGACGTCACAACAAGAACGAATGTTTTGATAAGCAAAGATTCTTACTAGTTCTTCGGTCAGAATATGAGAAAATGCCGACTAGATGTGTTGTTGCTGGGTGCTCAAACACCCCAGATTTTACGAAAGGTATATACTTGCATAAGATCCCATTTCATAACGACAATCGCCCAGAAGCAAAGATGGATTGATTTTGTGAAGAGAAAGCAAGCAAATTTCAACCCCTCGGCTACCTCCGTCATATTTTCTACACACTTCCTACCAGAGAATTATAATCAGAGATTTGATTTTGTCTCGTAAAATCGTCCTCAGTTAGTTAAAGATGAGGCTGGGACTGTTGGCATCCCAAGGATTTATGTCTGCAAACATGAAGAGCAAACCAAACTGTCGGATCGTAATCGCCGAAAAGTGTCGCTGGTCAAATCTCCAGGAATGTTTACTTGTTCGATAGTTCTAATTCCCTGATTTTATTTTTCAAACTGTTTAAATTATCTATTTTCCAATGGTTTTAAAAGATGCAATTGCCTCCGTGTCTTCACCGAAAAAAGTTGAGTTGCCGGTGCGAGAAGTGGTCGAACAACAACAATAATTTTAATCTAATACAACATTTGGTGGCTAGTTGAAGGGAAAAGTTTTCTTTATTTAAACATAACATATACTTTATTTGTTGTACCTAAATTGTGTCAGTAAAAGGTATTATTGAGCAAAATATTGACTAGTTTTATTATTGCATGCATCTTTCGTAATATCTACAACATAGAATGATAATAAAGTCAAACTTTATAACCCAAATTTACAAAACACTTCTTGAGGTTTTTTTTTTTTTTTTGGAGGATCGGTGTTGATTCAGTAAGTCCTATTTTTAAGTAACTATAAAACTGGGGCCAGCTATAAACAATGAAAGAAACTAGCATGGAACTATTTGACAGGATATAACCCAAGTGTCATAAACTTCTTCGTCAGAATATTCCTGTTCGGGATATCCATGAACGGCTTCGTCTAATTCTTCGTCCTCGAGGTCGTAAATACTCTCATTCTCGTCGCTTGAATCAAAGTATTCATCAGCATTATTAATGGATTCCATCTCACAGCCTTTCTTTGACAACTGGTTAATTTCAAAGATACAAAGAGGCAAATACAGCGACCAAAAGAGGTAAAAACACTGAAAGGAACAGCCAAGCTCTACTTTGTTTTACTTTGTTTTACTTTTTTTTAAGCCGAGTTGTTCTTGTTGTGACGTCATTCGACGCCAACTAGGTACCAGACCTCGCAATCCCGTCCAAATTGATGGGGCGTGGCAAAACTGCGTACTTTAGGGCGTTATATCTCCGAGAATATTTAGTCAATCGAAAAAAAAATTTTTTGTTTATTCATCTCCAGCACACAGAAAATCAAAATTGATCATAATCCTATAAAGGTTATAGGCACTTTAAAGGTATATTGTAATAGTTTGTTCTAATCATCATCACCATCATGATCATACTAAATGCATCATCATCATCATCATACATGTATCACGATCATGATCAACAACAACATATCATCATTATCAACATCATCACCAGCACTAACTTAACACCTTCATCATATTATGAAAACCACAACATTTATGCCCATTTTATCATCATCATCATCATCATCACCATTGATCATCACCACCACCATCATTGCATCATCACCACCATCACTTTCCCTTTATTTGCCTTTTAATCCTAGAGAAACTCATGATCACCTCTGTAGCTTGTTTGGTATCTCCCAGTACCAGCATTGTCTCTCCAAGGCTAGTAAGCACCTCTAGATCTTCCTCATTAGCCAGTAAAATCTGAAAAAAGCCCAAAAATAATCTAAGATACAAAGTTTCTAAATTCTCTCAGAAATTGAGCTAAAGGACTGTTTTTACCTCTTCTAAGATTGTTTTTGCTTGTGCAGCTTTTGAAGAGCCTTGGTTACATAGAGCATCAGCTTGCTTCAATCTGCAGCAAAGTCAAAGATTTATTGAATCAGATTTATTTTATCAATACCCAAAAACAACCTCTGGACTGATTTAAGTCATGGCATGACTAACTATTCACACATTGAATTTGGCTTGACATTAGGTTTTTCACAGAACATGGAAAAGCCCTGGAATCAATTTAAGGCTAGGAGAGACCTAACAAACTTTATTCACTTGTGATGCCAAGTAGAGGTGACCTCAGACATCATTGATATCCAAGACAGTCAGACAGACAGACAGACAGACAGACAGGCAGACAGACAAACAGACAGACATAGAGCATGTTTTATTTCCCTTTTACCCTAATTTACAATATTTTTATTTACCTTAAAAGTCTATTCAGGCGGTTCCTTTGTATTTCTTCACCAACTGAGCCAATATATTTTATCCCTGTAAGAAATTGCAACTCAAATATTTTATAAAAGAGCAAAAGATTGGTCAACTGTTGGCCGGGTAGTGTCAGAAACTGTAATGTTCCCAATGGAGGCATGGGTTTGTATCCCACTTCTGACACTGGTCACTTAATGTCCTAGGGTTTCAGGGACTAAGCTGGTCCATTCCAAATATTGACTGTTTTTTTAATCAGATGTGTGTAGCTTATACACCTAATTGAAAAATCGTTGTAGCGTTCAAAAAAAGGTCATATCTATAATAAAGAGCTAAGACTGAAGGGGAGCATGGGAAGACAAACAATTATGCTAATTTCATATGTATTGCAGTTTTTCCTTCCTGTTCACATTTTATGCATCATAGCTTTTGCATGTTGTTAATCTAGGTTGACCGACTTTGCACTACTGTGCATTTTTACATGTCTATATGCAAATATAATACACATTTCGGAGTACCCAAAATCCTTTTCGGTCTTAGCTTCCATGATATGACCTTCTCGAACCCGACTACGTTTTTGCAATTAGGTGTATGATATAGTAATCATTGCACCAACATTGTGTCATTATTGCATGACTCATATCAATCACTCCAGAAACTATACTTGGCAATCCATGTGAAAGTTCTATTTACAGCAGCATAATGCTGTTGTTTGCGATGTCATACATATCAAACATCACATATACCTGGTCACATGATTGGATGAAACAAAAGCACTCTGTCACCTGTGCTTTTCAAAAATGTAAAATCTAATTAATATGTGAGAAGAAACTGCTGGCTTTGTAAGGTAACGCCAACCCCCCTGAAATAATCTTGGATTAGCTACTCATACTGACCTTTGCTGGCACTTTTTTCAGCAGTTCTATAGTCATGAAGAGCAAGTTGTACTTTAACTAGGCACAGCCAGCCAACTGGACAGTTTGGGTAGGACTGCAAACCTGTGAACATAGTCAGTTATGCATGTTTAGCCTACTAGCTCCGATTGGTTGAAATACTGTTTTAGATAAGAGTGCATGTATCTAAAACGATCGGGTCATTTGTTTTACTGGCCTAAGGAATAATAATTGCAATTTCATATATACAAAAAATAAAACAATATTTTTATTATTATATGAAAAAATAAACATCATCAAATATGTATTGATCGTACCCTGTTCTAGCAATGCTCGTGCATCAATGAAATCATTTTTGTTCAGCAAACTCCATCCAAGGCCTATTTTTCCAACAGCAGAACTCGGATCCAGATGGCAGAGTGTTTGATATACATCAGGGACCTGAGCACTAGCTGATGAATCAATTTTTTTGCAAAACACAAGTAAGCATCAAAATAATGTGAGTGGATTGCAAAAAGCAAGAAGGCAGTAATGCAAGCATTTGTGGATGGAAAAGGACCAGAAATAATATTAATGAATTAAAACCATCATGGGAATGAATTGTAATGGGAACAGATTGCATAAGATGAGATGAGATAGGACACAAAGAGTGGGACAGATGGAGTGGGATAGGATAAGACATCAAGAAATGACTCGACAAGATAAGAAATAGATGGATTGAAATGGGACATGACAGACTGGGATGGAAAGATGGAATAGGAAAGGATATGGATGGGACAGGCACAGGTTTCATTGGTCTAGGATCAGAGAATACTCCAGTAAATAAGCAAAATTATCTGGCTTAAACTACCATTTATACAATAGCTTAGTCATTTGTAAAATGTAAAATGTTCACTTAAACTCTAGCTAGATGATCAACCTTTTCTTATTATTTCAAAACTTGATCAAACTGCTATACAGGACTGGAAATAACTCCTTTCTGATAATTCAAAGTAAAACTCCAAATATACTTACTATCAGATATTGAATCCTCCAAATAAATTTTACCCCTGACTTCTAGTGGGTATGTAGCATTTGGGTATGCATTGCTCCATTTCCTACACTCTTCTAGAATAAGCCGTCTGTCTCCTTCTCTATCTTCACCAGTTTTGGTCTCCTATGAAAACAGATAATCATACAAACCATTAGTGAAAAAAGGGTAACATTTTCTCCCCACCCACATACATCTTAAACACCCTCCCCCCCCCCCCCCCCCCCTCCCACCCCCCAGAAAGATTTTCTTTCTCATAGCAGTTGTCAGCCGATTTCTGCTAAAAATTAAACCATATGAACAGGATTTCAGTCAAGGGTTTTTCTCAAGGCTCTACATACATTATTTAACAACCTTACTTTTAACTAAGAACAATATTATACCTGTATTGTGATTAATGTCTTGATATCTTTGGTATAGTTTGCTATGCCATCATTTTCACTTGCCGATGACCACTCCCCACGTACCAAAGTTTGAAGCACAGACACCAACTAACCAGAGAAGTGCACACAAAAACAAGTTATTATTGTCAGTATTTCGACATACAAATTTAGAAAATTAATTTTGTTAATTTTGAAGTAGCTAGGAATAATCATAATTAACATTAAAAACATAATTTGTATACTATTGTGCAGCTGCATGTGGTCTAATGATATTTTTTACATACCTTGGACAAGATTGCGACATCTTTTGATTCCTACCCAAATAAAATTAAGTACGAATTAATCAAATACCTTGTGTTTAAAAAAAACATACTGTCATAACTACTACTACTTTGGCAATGTACTGTATAATTTAAAACCTGTGGTCAATATTAGACTTAATGCTTTCCTATTTCAGACCATGTGTCATTCTTGAGAATAACATTCTTCGTTTGAGTTTTATCCATATTCAAGTGTCTCTCGTGTGCAACCAAGAAATGATCGACACACATACTGCACGTGGTTTGAAATAGAAAAACATTACATTCAAGCTAAAGTGAACTATTTATTTATGACGATCATGAAATGACTATCACTGGTCTATCACTGTGGTCAGAGGTATATAAATACTGCCTCCTCCAAAAGCCAATCAGAACACACTATTTCTAATAGGATACCCAACTGGAAAAATAAAAATAAAGCATTTCCTACCTGTCCTTCTAGTAAAGCTACCATCTTTAAATTCAAGTCATATTTTTCTTGTGTGTCCTCAGATAACTGTATCAGTTGTTCAATTGCTTCAGTAGCCTAAAACAATACAGGGAAGGGGGAAATCTTTCAAAAACTTTAAATTGAAAATGAAAAGAAAAAAGTTGAATCGAAAATGGTTGGACAAATAAAAAAGGGGGTCAAGTCGAAACAAAGAAAGGTGAAAAAAGAAATGGAAGAAGAAAGAAAAAAAAAAGGAAAGAGAAGGAGGAAGAAAGAAAGAAATAAACTATGGAACAGAGACTGAAATGAATTTGTTTTCTTTTTTTCTTTATTATTTTTAAAGTCAATATTAGTTATATAGGAACTTTCAGTTTAGCAAGGCTAGCTTAGATGGAGTCCTGAAAGTAAACTGATGATGAATGAATGAAGGAACAAAGAAATATTTGAGACTGAAGAAAAAATTTGTATAGCAAACATATGCTTTTTTTCTGTTTTGTTTTGTTTTGTTTTGTTTTTTGTTTTTTTATTATTTTTTTTACAGATGAATCCAAAAATTGTTATTGAATAATTAAATCAATTACCTCCACAATTTTTCCTTGTTTCTGACACGAATTTGTTAGCTTCAAATTGACTTCTTTCCACTTTCCCATGTCAGATCTATAACAGCCACAGCCAAGAAAGTATTCAATAATTTTATACTAGCTATCATTGAATTTCTATTTTAAAGACAACTCTACTTTTATATGTTAAGTGTATGCTACATTGAGTGTATAAGCAGATTAAAAAATCTGCCTCAGTTGGGTTCTCACGGGACTCGAACCAGAGGCAGAACTGAGGCAGATTTTTCAATCTGCTTATACACTCGATGTAGCATACACTTAACATATAGATCTTTACCGAGTGATAAAAACACATTTCATAAACTCTACTTTTCTTTCTTAGAGTAGTATTAATTTAAATTATTTTAGGGACGACAAACCTTTCATACAGCTTCATAAGTTTTCTATAAATCCCTGGCAGTTCTTCTTGAAATCCTGGGTTTCCTGTCTCCTTTTCATACAGTGAGGCAAGACCCTTTTTGAATAATAATTAAATAAATAAATAATAAAACTAATAACAATAATGATAAAAATACAGACAAGTTGTTGAATAGCTGTAGCTGGAACTATAGCAGATTCTAGAGGGAGTTTTATTGGCCCCATCCAATTAATTATGGCTACACAAAGTACTGCATCTCTAAACCAGTCAGAACTGTTTCTGATGATTTGGCTGATGATTTCTTAACACTCAGCCAATTGCAGAGCTTAAAATAACAGCTGGGCATCGGACAATGTCCCACCAGAACTGGGACCTGACCAACCAAATATTTGCCTTGCAGATCATTTTGACCAATAACGTTAAGCCAGAAATGAGGTATGTCCAAGCGAAAACTAATTTGGCTTGTGATCATGACCAGCGACTGATCCACTGACATTTTAAGACCTGGATTGTCATCTAACTCTCAGGTGAATGTCATTGAAGTGATGATCATATGTTGGTGAAGTGTATACAGTATGTATGAAGAATAAAGTTTAGTCAGAGCCTACCTGCCAAGCAAGAATCTGGTCTTGATCAGATTCAATGGCTCGTTTGTATGCAGCCTGTGCCTGGTCTGGCTGATCCATCTCTTTAGCACACACACCAATGAAAACCAAGGCATTGTAGTTGGTTTTATCAACCTTCAATACTGCCTATCATAAAAAATCAATCAATCAATCAATCAATCAATCAATCAATCAATTAATAAAGGGAGGAAGGAAGGAAGGAAGGAAGGAAGGAATAAGGAAAGGAAGGAATGAATGAATGAATGAATTTATGAATGAATAAGGAAAGGAAGGAATGAATGAATGAATGAATTTATGAATGAATATGGTAAGGAAGGTAGGAAGGAAGGAAGGAAAAATTAAATTAAATAAACATCCAAAATAATACTTGATCTACATATAATTTGGCACTAGTTACTATAGAATACAAAGGCATCAAAGTTTTACTGAGCCGTTAAAATCTTCGAGTGGAAAGGTAAATTTTCACCATAATCACTGAGCCTGAGCCAAATTATTGTTTTAGTATCATTACACAGGTAATTATTTGAAAGAAATTAGATAGGTATATTTTTTATTTCTATGATGTATATTTATTTCATATTTTGAAAACAGTGCCACATCGACAAATGGACATGCTCAATCCTAAATTCTCCTAAGGTGATTAACAATACTGTAGTCCGAAGTTATCAACCAATCAGTGCACACAGTTTTCTATTATCATGTGGGTATATAAAAATAATATGGTAAGAAGAAATGAAGCCATATACATTAGCTAAACACCCGAAAAAGTGGGTGGGGCTAAGTTTGGAAATTATAAGAGACTAGTATTGGAAAGGGGGTAAAGTGTGGGGCAGGGGCACAGCCCCCAGCTCCACCTCTTCTGCAGCCCCTGTTCAAGTGAGCCGTAAACCTTAGTTATTTATGTGCAAACTAGAGATTGATTGGCTGGTGACACAAAGGAGCTTTGAAAGAGCTTTTGTGATAATGGTTGGCATATTGATATCATAATATCATTATGGTTAAATTGTTAGTAAACAGGAAGCATCGCTAGCTATTCGCTATATGATTATTTGTAAAATAAATAAAAATATATACAACTTTAGCCAAATAATAATAAAAGCAATAATAACAGATAAGGCATAAACTTAACAAATTTGATGTACTGCCTCCTTGAAGTATTGAGCTTCAAGAAGATATAAAATGTATACTTCAACGCAATTGAGGTGTACTGCCTATTTTTTTAATAAGCTTACTACGAGTTTTAAGGTGGCTGCCTACTTTTGAACGTTCGAATTGAGCCCACGATGAGCGCGCGCTCAAAAACCGCTGAAAAATCTACAAGATTTTATTGAAGAACCATACGCGTTTTGAGCTTCAACAGGGCAAAACCCTCAAATTTTGCACGAGACTCTATATTTTTTGATAGCTCATTCAAAAAAACTCCTAAAAATCTAGGTTATATCAACATTTTAGGAAAAGTTTAAATCAGGAACACGTGAAAAAATAGATTTTTGTAGGGATTTTTCTTCGACTTTATGAGATTTTTTAAGAGCACCGAAACTACAAAATATGACAAATCAATGTATCTCTCTGTCTTTTTGTCGAAAATATCCATGTATTATTGTAGAATGATTGACTAGCCTTCATTCATGCAATCATATAGTCTGTGACGCAGGCTAATAGTCTGCAAATAACTATTATCTTATTCATATTAATTTTTTTCTAATCACTTCCGGTGGCGCAATTTTTACTCCAAAAGCTCGTGCGTAGGCTTCCATCAAATGCTGATTATCTTAAAAACGAGCTCGGGACACCCTATTTTTTTTCCCAGATTTGGAATCAGCATTAAATTTCAATTCGGAAAATCGAAGTTTTAAAGAAAGCTTAAATCAATTTCCTAAAGTAGGCAGTCACCTTAAAACGATATTATAAAAACATATTATACTTCTGTGAATAGCTTATTTAAGAACTCTTAATACAGCATTATATGTATTACTTGCACTTTCAATTTACCTTGCAGTGTTTTAGAGCCTCTTTGTACTCTTTATTTCGTATTGAATCACGAGCATTTTTTAGCAAACTTTTGACTTCTTTGGAAGCCATTTTGAATAATTTGCAATTGGTGATACATTATACCATCAGGTACCAGAAGTGACGCAGGCGCGGCGCTGCGTAAAATTAAATTTAACAAATTTACGATGGTTGAGCGTGGTATGTCCTCTTATTTAACACGATATGACGTCAAAAGTTGGTCAAAATGTTATGGACTCACGAGGCGTAAGCCGAGTGGGTCCATAACTAATTTTGACCAACGTTTGGCGTCATATCGTGGTAAATAAGAGGACATACCACGCTCAACCATCGTAAATTTGTTTTTTACTACAAAACTCACAAAACTCTAGGAAATAGACCACGAAATCTTGCATGACGCCATTTGTTGGTATGGCCTCTTATTTACGACGTTTTTTAACCAATCAGCGCGCGAGAAAATTTACAATTGTGGTAAAAAATTAGATTACTGGACTCTGGACTGCGGATTCAGGAGCAATATTTCCGTGATCACATTGGAATTCAAAAATCAATCTTTACGAACAGAAACCTCTCCCCTCTATTAGACACACGCACACAAACACCAAAATTCGCCATCTATGAAATTGTATGACCATTCTAGCAAGCCAAAATTTTGGAACTGCACCCAGCTTTGACCTCCCCTACTTGCGTTTGTGCGTCGTTGTGCTCATTTGTGTGCTGGTACAGGATTAGTGGATAAACCGCACGTAAGTCGAGTTGTATCTTTTTTTTTTTTTTTTCTTTTTCTAATTTCTAATGATTTAGTTATTGCATTTTCATTTACATTTTCGTAAGGGAAGGGGAGGGGAAATAAAAATAGAAATAAAAGCTATTGACAATGCTTTACAAAGAAGTATTAGAAAGAACTAAACCTTCGTAAAAAAAAAAAAATCCAATGAAATATAAAAAGAACCGTTATTTATTTAATTAATTGAATTGATGCTTCGCTATCTAATTGCATATTTTTGTGATTGACAGACAAAAAGGCGTGATAAACGAAGATTGGATGAGAAATCTTAATTAACAGTTTTTTCCATGGCCACGTGCATTCAAATAAGGTTAACCAATAAATACAGAGGAAGTTTCGATGATAAAATAACATTGGACAAGACTCTTTGAATGACAGCTGAATAAGCGCGAAAATTAGAATGATCCTATAGAGTAAAATGTGTGACATTACACGTGTAGTGATATTAGCCAATCACATTACATATTCTCTTGAAAATAATTTAACCTTATTGGTTGGTACTGTTTGATTGACAGCTGATTCACGTGGGAATGTAGAATATATAGTTTTCTGGTTTGTGGGTTCGACTTCATAATCCCCGCCGTTTGAAGTGAAGAAAGTCAGTTTTTTTTTTTGTTTTTTACACGTGAAGAAAGTCAGGTATGTACCAAAATCTTCCTCTAAAAATTATCTTAAAGTTACAATTTTTTTCTTTTTCTAATTTTGGCCTTTAAAATGCGTAGGACCTTCGTGGCACAATATAAAATGCTATTTTTCTAGTCGTTTTTCTGACGTAAAGCCACTTTTTCTCTTCACAAAAGACATGCCGAGTTGACTCATGCTGATAGTCACTGTAAAGTGAAAATACAAATTTATATAATATTTGGAAACTTTCTTGGGTCTCGAATAGAAAAAACTTGCTTAAGTTGAGCAATTCCTGTTGCTTTTTTAATGTTTAAAGTATAAATTTTCATTGTTTTTTTGCTTTCGAAGAAATTTTTCATTTACTGTGTCGAAGTTAGTGCAAAGCGACCACGAGTCAAAAGACCACAAATTTTCTTGCTTTGTACAAACTTTTCTTCAAGTAAATTTGCATTCTATTTTACTTTAATCTGGATATCATTACTTTTAAAGTTTATTTTATTTGTTTTTTATACTTTTGATACGACAAAGTTTCAATTTGCAATTTTTTATTTGTTTCGCGCGCTTTTCAATATTTTTACTCTATCAACTTGGATGCTCGTTTAAATACTTGGCTTTTCATCGTTCTTTTAATGAAAAATCATTCATTTTGAGTACCTTTGCTTGAATTTGAAGTTCTAAAAATGTTCTCGAATTTTGATAAAATTTCTGAGGCATGATTTTTATTTTGGCGCGCTTTTCATTTTTACGAAAGTCGTCGATAAAATTCTTACAACTGTAAGTCTTTGTGACTAGACTATTTTCCTATGCGCATGCTTTTGTTTGTCATTATTCCTTATGCTAAGAAAAGTTTATTTTTTGTTTACCAAATACTGAGATTTTTTTACATTTTTCAGATCATTATTTATTATTGGAAGTGGTTATATAAAGTATCTAGAAGCAAGAAGAAGACTACTGTGTATCGTAAGACAGAGTTGATGGTAAAAGATTTTGAACAAGTCCAACGAAAATGAAATTGCTTTTTAATCATTTTGGTTTGGCTGGCTATAACTTGTTCTTGATCTTCCTGTGTTGCATTGTAGTTAGATAGAAAGAGGTTGGGGAGAGGCAGTTCCTAAATCGAAAAGGAACTTGTTCGTGACACTGAACTCACTCGGCGTAGGTCTTTGACTTGCAAACATATGTGAGAAATATTTCTTCAAATTTACGTGAAATTCGGCTCGTATGTTGCAAGTCAATTAAGCTGTATATTTTTTATCGATCTAGAAAGTTTTTTAGGCTAGCATTAATTAAGGGGGATCCAGATGTAACGCTGGTCCCAGGGATTATTTGTTTGACAAGAAGCTACCACTATCTTAAACTGACTAGGTGGGTAATGGCGGATTATTAGTGTTTTTGACTGGTCATCTCGACCAGGGTCAATTGGCCAACACTAGGTTAGTTTTTCAAATGAATTTACGTCACCAAGTACGCCGGCAACGCTTCACGTCGATGAAAACAAAGGATCTACAAATAAGGTGTGAACTTTAGTTAACTGGAGTTCAGGCTTACTTGAGTAACGCTGGCTGGTACAGATCACTCACTCCCCTCACACAGCGCCTAAGGTTAGATACTTGAGATTAGACTGGCCAGTTGCGTACTCTCGTAAGACTGGGTACAGTCAGGATGATCCGACAGATTAATGTCCTCGTTCCTCCCCTCGGATGATGGTTGTGATGAACTCCTGACTTGCTGCTCCAATGTAGTATTGCTTTCCAGTCGTGGTTCAAGTCTACCAAGAACAGCCAAACTCGGCTGCCTCTAAAAGAGGGAAGACCGGCGAGTCTCTAATTGGATGTTTTATCATGCACCGGGAATGCCAGTAGTAGCTTCTTTAGGGGTAGATTTTTTTTCACATGACTATATAATATATATAATATTTATGATTGTTTTTATGCATGTTTGTTTTTGTGTATGTTTCTTGTTTCTTCCACAGAGCGATTAGGTTAATTTAGTTTGATGCTCTCTTTCTTGTTTGAAGACATATATGTTTTCACTTTGATAGCATCTTAAGATCATCATAATTTTTTCATTACTGTTCGATCATTTCGATACTTCGATACTTTCGAATCGTTTTCGACGACATCTTTAATTTTCGTTTTGTATATTTTCTATCAGTGTTATTTATTTACTTATTTATTTCTATTTTATCACATATGTAATATAATAGGTCAGTAAATGACGAGAGATAGATTCGAGGGTGTTGGATACTGGATATTCCAGCTCTCTCTGAAGTAATCAGTATACTTCCTTGAGAATCCTGGAATATCCCCTCTTTTATAAGTTTATTCTCATTCGGTAGCATAAATTAATATAATAAGTTCGATGGTTTTGGTCTTGGATATTCCAGCTCTCTCTGAAGTATTCAGAACTTCCTAGTTGAGAATCCTGGAATATCCCCTCTTTTATAAAAGGTTTACTCTCATTCGGTAGCATGATGTAATAATAGATTCGAGGGTGTGGGTCTTGGATATTCCAGCTCTCTATGAAGTATTCAGAACTTCCTTGAGAATCCTGGAATATCCTCCCTTTTCACGTACCACACACACACACACACACACACAACCACGACGATCATAATTTTTTAAGAATGGGCGGGGCCTTGAATATTTCTTTCTTCAGGAATATTCATCCCTACTAGCCACTAAGCTTAAGATTTAAATGCATAAAGCTATATCTTTATGCCTTTGCGTCTTGTTTTTATCTTTGTTGTGTTTAGAAAGAAAACAAGCACAGTTTTCAGACCATTAAGATTCAAAAGCATAAACTTAATTATACTTATGTTTCTTAACCTTGTTTGAAAGCATTTTTTGAAATTTCAAATGCTAACATCGCTTTCTTTCTCTCGTTTCAGATGAAAATATCAATGAGGTGTACCTCATGGCTTCTCGAATATTCTTCTATTCAATTTTAAAATTTAAATTTTGCATTTTATCATTATTTAAAAGATGACTGAATTTATGCTATTTAGGCCCCGTCCACACGTATCCGGAAATTTTTGTATCCGCAAATTATTTTTTTGCGGATACAGGTTGCGTCCACACGTGTCCGCAAATTTTTGTGTCCGTATCGGCAAATTTTACGAAAACGGATAAGTGTGGACGGTGAAAACGATTAGAATACGCTGCGTGTGGACGCAAACATTTTCGTATCCGCAAAAAATAATTTGCGGATACAAATATTTCCGGATACGTGTGGACGGGGCCTTAGTTTTAATCATTGATTTTTATATTTCTTCGTTTGTATAATATAAAATACGTCAGCATGCAAGGTACTAATTTTTTTTCTTTTTCCACTTTCAGATCATTCCATATAATGCAATTTAATTCGATTTGATAATACAATGCACACGCACTTGCAGTTTCAGTTATGTACACCTTTAACCCTCCAAGGTTCGTGCGCATGCATAAGGTGGAGGACTACGTTTCCAGGGAGATTTTTCGGCCATTGTCTAATCTCTGGTTTTTCGTAGCTGGCAGCGCACCAAGAACGTTTTACACGGATAAAGTGTTTTTAATGGATAAAGTTTTAAAAAGGAATATGATTGGCTTTTTTCACTTGCTATATTTGACTTGTTTTCTCTGGCACACTAAAGTTAATAAATAAAATTCTATCACCCCGCATTATTTGCGCCTTGTTCTAATGGTATAGAACTTCGAGCTTTTTTGGATTGCAACAAGAATGTTTGACGATTTCAAAGATGCTTTGACGTCTTCGACGATACCACACCTAGTTTTAAGGACGATGTTGGAATATAAGAATAATTTTGATTAATTCGCGCACATTGGTATTTTTATATTTTTATTTTACAGCGTCCAATGAATTAGGTATGGCCAAATTTGGGTTTTTTAACGAATCAGCATTGACTATTTTGGTTTTTCAACAAACTCGTCGACTATTGTTTGGTTTAACATCTCACACGCGTCGGCTGTTTCTGGTTCTTCAACTTCAAACGCGTTAAGTTTTTCTTTGGTTTTTCAACAAACGCATCGACTGTTTTAGGGGTTTTTCAACAAACGCATCGAAAGTTTTTGGTTTTTCACCAAGATCAGTTTTCAACGTCTTCCAAGGTTCCGTAGTTTCCTTACATAGAAGATGATAGATCGACTGTATTGGGGTTTTCAACGAAAGCGACGAAAGTTTTTGGTTTTTCAACAAACTCGTTTTAGTTTTTCTTTGGTTTTTCAACAAACGTATATGGACTGTTTTTTGGTTTTTCAACAAACGCATCGAAAGTTTTTGGTTTTTCAACAAATTGTTTTCACCTCTTCCAAGATCCCGTAGTTTCCTTACATAGAAGGTGCTTCTTGCAGACTCCATTCCAAGTGGCGTTCACAGATGCTTTTAGATGCGTCCCAAGAAGCAACGAGAGGCCAGTTTTGAAAGTGCTGATGGTTTATAAAGATATATGGCTTGATACTACTTTATTTTTCGATATGTGCCAGAGTTTTTGAAATGTTTCAACTGCTTATAAAACAAAATACATAGTCTCGATTGGCTTTGTGTTTTGGCCTTCCTGTCTCTAAAACCCACCCCAAACTCAGTAGTGTAACAGAGCACGCTTGTCTTACGAGCCGAGAGGACTGGGTGCGACTCCCAGTTGAGTTGGTGGCGAAAATGAATCGGGTTTCCATATTAATGCGTTAAGAAGCTTAACTTGTGACATTTGCATTTGATATATTCTTTATTTCATACACATCTATTTCAAAAACGTTGTTGGTTGCTGAGATCGGAAATGTTTCTTTAAATAGGTCTCAGGCTAACCACTCTAATAAATGAAGGAAATACTCTAATAAAGGAAAGGAAACACTAAATGGCGTCTTGTCTTTGTATATTGTATAGTAGAAAAACAAAATTGTTACCAAGGAGGGTAGGGGAGATGACAAAAAATCGATAGCGCGCGCGCATAAAAAGACAGACAAGACACCATTTAGTGTTTCCTTTCCTTTATTAGAGTATTTCCTTCATTTATTAGAGTGGTTAGCCTGTGAATAGGTGTATGCATATATACTACTTTTGGGCTTCCTATGTCTCTGTCTCTGGGTGATCGTGATTACGGAAATAAAATATTGCCAATAAAGTTAATCTCTTATTAATAATGACCTTGAACTCACGTTTAATTGCGTGTATTTTGATCGAATTAAGTTACTTTTCTTTATCACTGCGTGTTTTCAAAATTACAAAGCCCTTATACAATTTCACCGTTTCTGAGAATCATCATCAGTAAATGTACTTACTTTTGTCTGGAATTTACCAAAATGGCGATAACAAAGGTATTTTAAATAATTTTGCTCGCTAAGCTAACGTTTTTTACTTATATAAAGCTAATCAAAATCTCAGTAAAATTAATTTTATAATTACTGACCTTGATTCCTCGTGTGGATGATAGCAAGAAGCTCAGTCGATTTAATTATAATGCATAATGGCCTGTCGTGTGGAACAAACTGAATGTTAAGTATAGTCAAAAGAAAACAATGTATCATTAATATAATGGAATTAGTGTCTAATAATGGAATTAGTGCTTGGTAATTGAAACCCTTTAGTCTAAAGTTAGTGATGTATTTAGTGTTATTATCACGTTTTTAGATTTGCCTTCCAATGACCTTCTTGATCTCGACCAGTCTCCTTTTTCATACTGTCAAGCCAGAAAGTAAGCAAAGAATTGCCAGTTTATTATATCTAAACGTTTTAGAATTCCAATTAATAATGAATGTTTTCACAGTTCTTCTCTTTCCTAAATTTTCCTTCTCTTGTCCTTGTCTTTGCGTGTTTCCTTCTCCTCCCGGCCACTTCTCTTCCTCTTTCCTTCTTCTCCGTGTCCATTTTCTTTTCCCTCTCTTCCTTCTTCTTTTCCTTCTTCTTCTACTCTTTTGATTGAATCCTAGCGAATATCTATTTCCAGGAAACTGTATTTATCCAGGCATTCCATTAACTGGTCCCTTGATGTTTAAAGCTGAACCAACAATATACCAAATATTACAAGTCAAGCACGATACATTCATAAAATTCAGCTGTAAATCGAACTACATCCTTAGAGGACACAAGCTTATTCGTTGCGAAGATGGCCGATGGACTGGAAGAGTACCGTATTGCAAAGGCATTTATTTTCACTTGTATCCACATTACTATTTTTATTTATTTATTTATTTATTTTTTTCATTTATTTTATTTATTTATTTATTTATTTATTTTTATTTATTTATTTATTTATTTATTTTATTATTTAAATTTTGGTACATTTTTAAAACTAAATTTCCTAATTCAAATGCTTTTTATTTCATGATCAGATGCTGTGGAAAATATTTTTCAACGCTTCATGAACTTCTTATTATACTCTCTCTTCAAGCATCTCGTGTTCGAGCAAAAAGGTAAACTAATGAATACTCGAATGTTTTATTTTACAAACTTTTCTAGCTTGGGTCGTAATTTTTCCTTGTTTCATTTCCTTGAGTATCATCCCTTTGTTTATCACGAAACTGCGGGATACAAACGAACCACCGTGAAGGAAAGTTGCTGAAAAGCAATAAATGCCAAGAGAATGACACGCATTCTGGAATGGTCCCAGTTTTGTTGCTTTAATTATAGCCGTAACAGAAAAAAAATTGTTATTTAAAGAAATTCTTTGCAACGATCCTGGAGAGATTCCCTTCGGGAAGAAGAACAAGAAGCAAGAGTTGTACAGAAAAGATGCTACAGTAAGCTACATGTGTGACAAAGGTTATGTGATGAGAGAAGCAACAAGTACTTTAAGATGCACGGAGAATGGAACGTGGAATAGACATCCTCCTAAATGTATAAGTAAGCTATATATAAAATATTTTAGTTGCTCTGTTTGCGTATTCCATCAGTCCTTCCATTCATTCGTCCATTCTTCCATCAATCCATCTCTATTTCTTCCTATATATCAATATATCCCTGCTTGTTTCCTCCCTCCCTTGCCTGCTTGCCTACTGCTTGCCTGCTTGCCTGCTTGCCTGCTTGCCTGCTTGCCTGCTTGCCTGCTTGCCTGCTTGCCTGCTTGCCTGCTTGCCTGCTTGCCTGCTTGCCTTTGCCTGCTTGCCTGCTTGCCTGCTTGCCTGCTTGCCTGCTTGCCTGCTTGCCTGCTTGCCTGCTTGCCTGCTTGCCTGCTTGCCTGCTTGCCTGCTTGCCTGCTTGCCTGCTTGCCTGCTTGCCTGCTTGCCTGCTTGCCTGCTTGCCTGCTTGCCTGCTTGCCTGCTTGCCTGCTTGCCTGCTTGCCTGCTTGCCTGCTTGCCTGCTTGCCTGCTTGCCTGCTTGCCTGCTTGCCTGCTTGCCTGCTTGCCTGCTTGCCTGCTTGCCTGCTTGAAACTTTCAAATGTAGTGTTTTCTGAAAACATGTTAGATTGCAAATCAAGCCTCGGGATGGAGAGATCAGGACCAACACTGATTCACGATCAGAACATACGAGCATCAACAGAAAAGGGCCATCATCACAAAGCAAATGAAGGAAGACTGAATGGCCCAAGAGCCTGGTGCTCAGGAAGAGAAAGAACTCCATATTTGGAAATCGATTTGGGAAAGCCACACAAAATATTGTTTCTTTCTACTCAAGGAAGTGTCTTTGATGACAAATGGGTTGGCTGGTATGCTGTGAAAAGTAGCCTCAGAGGGTCATTATTCACCACGTACAGAGAAAACAACCAGGAAAAGGTGCCAGTAGAATAAAAGCTCTTTTACTGCTCGAAATACAACTTGTGACACATCATTTTCAGTTTCGTGAGAAATCCCTCTAGAGAAACGTCCAAGAGAATGCATGATCATTACCAGGTTAAATCGTCAGAGCAGTGGCTATACAGAAGGCCGTGTCCTGCGGTGCACCGGACACCGCCCTAACGCCGTAATTACTCCCTATATTTATTAGTCCCTATATTTTTTTCATTCGGGACACCCGCCTAACAAATTCCTGTATCCGTCCATAGCAGAATTTGGAAAACATTATACCTGGATATTTTAGCGAAATAATTTCGTAGTTTCCAACAAGGGCGCTATTATTTTCTATCTGTGAGTTAGCCTTGGCCTGACTTTTTTTCCCCTTTAATTTTCTTCAGATGTTCAAAGGAAACACAGATGCATCCTCGATACTCAAACATGCTTTAAAAAATCCAATTGCTGCAAAGAAAAATCCGATTTTATCCGATGAAGAGAGGAGGCTTTATAAATGACAATGCTTGCATGCGAGTCGAAGTTTATGGATGTGCGTTGTCTAGCAACTACAAGGAAACCATCTCTGGTCATTGAGATTTATTGTCAAATTAATTCTGAATTATATATTACTAATATATATATATATATATTAATCACATCTATGGAAAAAAATCTCGAAGCTGCTTAGCCGTAAGCAGTGCAGTTAACTGTAGTGTCATGCAGTGTAAAAATTTGTAATTTACGCTTTTGATTTGCTAGAAAACAATAAGAATACGAATATAGGAATGGGAATGGGAATGGGAATGGGAATGGGAATGGGAATGGGAATGGAATGGGAATGGGAATGGGAATGGGAATGGGAATAGGAATTGCCCTACTCATGCAATTTTGATAATCTTTGAAAACAAACTCTGCAAATCAATTCCAAATGGAACTCAAAACTGTGTGATTAGCTATACTAATATAAAACTTGGCTTTGAGTGATGGTGATGAAAGATAACCACGAACCACGTTCTTCTTAGAAGAACGTGTTACAACGTATTCGGCTCAGCAGCCGTCATTAGTTCGGGACCGTAATGACGAAACCGAATGACGGCTGCGTAGGAAATAATGTTTCCGCATCAAATGAATAATTGTAATAATTAATAGTTAAGACATGGTATTTTGATAAGTTGTTTATAAAATAATAATGTAATAGGAAATATATATTTGACGTAGGTTTTAGTCGAAGAGGCGATAAAACCCGAGCTGTGTATATTCATAGAAAAATCTTTTGACGACATATGGATGATTCTTAAACAAGAAAAATCAACAAGTTAAGTAACTAAGGAAACATGACGAAAAGTTAAGCTCCCCATCCTACCCCCCTTTGTATCCCTCCATGGCCGGTAATAAAAACGATGTATGCGCTTTGTATTGTCAATGAACTAAATGGCCAAAAATGGATAAAAAACGCAAAAAGAAAAAAAGTTTGTGAGAAAGGAAAAGACGGGGTAACAGAGTAAATATGGTTATAAAGCTTCAAAACGGTCAAGAAAGTGTTTGTTTGAATTTCTGTCTAAGCTATTTGCGACTTGGCTCCTTCTGATGATGACTCACTGACGGTTGAAATACGATACGCAAAGGTTTGACATCAGGTCACGAATAGCACGCCGAACATGCCATTTATCTACAGCTAACTCTCTTCCCGTGCTCACTTCAGTCATTAATAGTGCGAAAAGAAGTTTATCCAGTACAGAAAGCCTTCGCTTGATTCCTTGCCCGTTTTGGAGCTTAATTTTGCTTTCTGTAAGGTTAGTAGAAAATTACCAAAAGTTAATTTAATTACTTAGAGATTCTAGACGCTTTGCTTATCGTTTTTCTAGACAATAGTGGCAATTATGAGCTTGTTGTAGAGGGTAGGTTTTAATCTATGCACTTAAAAATGACAATTCATGCCGTGAATGCCTTAACCGCTTAGATGTGAGTTTTTGCAAGCCCTAAGAAAAAGTCATCTGGATTCTTTTGATTGAAATTTTCGGGCAGTTTTGGAGCACGAGGGACACGACGCTCTTTTATCGGTCGCCTACTTCACTAAAATTCACGTCAATCAAAAATTCAATTTTCAAGTAGAAACTTTTATTATTGGTTTGATTAAGTAAAACCACGGCGTAAATCATTTTTCATCGGAAAATTACGAAAACTCATCAATGATTTAAATATTTTTTTGTGACATTCGCGGATCCGTGTTAATCTGTGTTTGCAGTCTTCCCTCCTAACAACCGTGATCAGAAAAGATAAAATCTTACGTCACAAAAACTATTTTAAATCTCGATGGAAGCACTTCGCATAACTACTAGCTACTCGCAAATTATATTTGCGCGCAATTCGTGGGCAAAATAAGTAATATCAAAATTAATTTTAGATAGAAGTCAAAGAAATTGTTTTTGAAAAGTTTAATCAACTGATGTTTTTGTTAAGTTTTACTTTGAATGTTTCACGTGGTTGGGTTCGAAGTTCAAAGCTTAACAGAAATCTTACTTTCACTTTGTGAGTTTTACTCTTATTTTCCGTGTCCCCAAAAACGTATCTGAACCGGATGCTTGTAGATAAAATGCGCATGCGTGGAAAACCCCTTTCGAAATTATCAAGAAATCCTTTTTTCTGGGTATAATTTGTGCCATGTTTTTATATTTTCCTGTTAGAGTCCATTAGTCACATTATTGAATAGTAAATAACTTAATTTAGGTTTAATATAATATAGGTGGAGCCAACTATTCAACAGTTTGACTAAATGCACTCTTAAATACATTCAACATAAATTATAGTCTCCTACGCAGCCGCTATTATAGTCACCCAACCCTCACTCCCCTAACTTCTTAGGGGATCGAAGGAGCGAGTTTTGTGTGAGGACACTAATAGCGGCTGCGTTAATCTCCCCCACTGCTGCTTTCAGCTACTCAGGAGAGAAAGCGTTGCGTGACGACACTGAAATCGGCAGTGGGGGAGGCTACGGCTGCGTTTCTGCGGCTACATAAATTTGAAAGGAAGCTATTCTGCGTTATTCAGCGGGTCTTTTTGTAAACCGCCTCATAACTAGAAATACTGGATTCCAACTGCGCGCTAAGTACCTTGTTATTATCTGACAGGATTTTCTCCTTACGTTAAGAGTTCAGTTAATATGGAAAAATACGAAAAGCAAGAATTAATTACCTACGTTAATACTATTAAGCTCTAAAAATAATTCAAAGGTCAGTTCCTAATAATTTGTCCGGTTTTTGCTTCAACAAAGAATGCCTAAGGTTTATACTTGATATGTAACGAAGAGTTCCAGCTTTTCAATGGCCAACCCACACGAAATAATTATTCCATTTAAATCAGTTTTTATACATTTTATTGTATTGACCCAAATACCTCAAACACCTTGAATCAATCGTTTGAAGGCAATAGAATGTACCTCTAATATCTAGTATTATTATTATTTATTCATTTTAGTTTTTATTGTGAAATCCAACCAGTTACGCAGTTTTGAAACACGACTTTTCTTGCGAAATAATACACGCAGAAATTTTCCCTCGCGCGGGCCCGCTCTCTCGCGATAAATACTAAATTTAAATAACATCTGCAACTAAACAGATATCCGCCATCTAAAGAAAAATTAGATTTCATATTTCAAAACAATGAAGGATGATTGAAAAATAATCTTTAACTTTTTTAAACCGATTTGAATGAAGTTTCGAAGCCGTTGGTTGAGTACGTGTTCCCGTAGGAAAACAAACCTTGATATTGAGTTTAAAAACAAAAGAAAATAAGTCAATATTTTTCTATTAGCACATTCGGTAGAGGTCAATGTCAACTCTATTGATTTTTCTAGTTCTATTTCTTTCACGAGTGTGTATAATTGTTGTTCTACCTGACCGTTTTCGAATTAATCAATTACCGCTGTGTTCCTTGATCACAGACTCGTTTATACAGGGTTCGTCCCATGTGTCTCAATATTCACGAATACCAACGGTTAAGTAAAGAATGGACAGTTTCAACAATACAAACACTTTGAAATTCCAAGATCCTTCAAAAGAATGCAGGAATATTCAAAGTGCTTTCATACGAAATCGAGGCTAACCCCGTAGAACAAATAATTCGAAACTACATTATTATTGTGCATAAGAAAATAAGGAGCTTACGGAACAGCCACGCCGAGCCGTGACCGTGACGATATTGTAAAGTGTGAACCGTAACCTCGCAACCTCAGTGATTAGTTTAGCAGATGTTTTCAATTAAAGTGCCTATCATCCTTCTGACAATATTCACAGTATTAATTCTACATGGGATAAGATGTTGAATAACGCTAAAAAAATATATAGTTTAAGTGCAACTTCTTGAAATCTTAAAGGTTTTTCCACGCCATATGCTAATGCTGTGACGTATGAAGAGTAATCATTTAATATACAAAACACTACTTGTACAGATAAATTAAATTTGAAATACGTCATTGTTTTGCCCATTGCTCTTATAGAAATGATTGCAAGTTAGTTTTCACATAGAAGCCGGTGTTTCGAATTACGATGAACAACAAATAACCATAAATGCCTCCTCATACGTCACAGCATTAGCATATGACATGGAAAAACCTTCATAACTTCAAGAAGCCGCACTCAAACTATGTAATTTTTTCGGGTTATTCAACATCTTACCCCATGTAGAATCAATACTGAGAATATTGTCAGAAGGGTGATAGGCACTTTAAACTCTCCGGCTTTTATGTCAGTTTCATGATAGATAAATTCTTCCTAGATACTCGAAATTCCACAAGAATTCTTTATCAGTGAAGTGAGTTTGACCTTTGCAAATTCATTTGTAGCTACGTCAACAACAGAAATAAATGAAAGAGAAACCTTATGGACTGTTCGTTATTTTTGCTCAATGGAGAGGGGTGTTCAGTAATCACAGAAGGCGCCTTAAAACCCAACCTCCCCTCCCTCCACCCAAACCCGAAATATACTAAAATTTCAACCCATCCCCCCACTCTGTCATATAAGGAGCTCGAGATAAAAAAAATAACTACCCCCTTTTCCCCCCTTTTTGACTTTGGAAAAGGTACCCCCAGCTCCCCCAGTCTAAACATCGTACCTCCCTTAGGCATATATAAAGAACTAGAGTGGTGAGGACAATTAAATGAATCTATTTGAATTAGAAGATCTAAATAAAAATGATTAGTTCTAATTCCTTCGATAATTTATGATTTACTTAAGATTATATTAAGTATTATATAGCTAATTTTAATCTAATTTAATTGCTTTTGTAGGTACTGTGTCCTTATATCATAAAAATATATATTTCAATGAAAAACTGAATAATTATTATATTAAGCCAAGTATTTATCAGAAAAAAAATGATGGATCGAAATACTAAAATCTAGGTCTAAGCTAAATTATAACAACCTAATAAATAACTATAAATCTATGTAATTATAATGTTCAATGTTCAGTGTCAAATGCCTATAGTGATAAGTCTCATAGCAGTGATTTGAAAGTACGTGCAATGTTCAGTGTAGATGAAATGACAGCTTTCTGCATCTTTATAAGTTTGTCACTTCCCCTTCTTCTTCCCAAGAGCTTGCTCATGCAATTATTATTATTATTATTATTATTATTATTATTATTATTATTACTATAATTATAATTATTATTATCATTATTATTATTGTTGTAGTATAGTATAGTATTATATCAGAGTGAAGAGCTGGACTCGTGTTTTGAGCTATTAATTTATTTTATCAATATGTCTTCATAGATAAATAAGTAATTATTTCATATATTTGTTATTTGTTATATTCATGATCTCTGTTTTTTATTATTGCTGTTGTTATTATTATTATCATAATTATTATTATCATTATTATTATTATCATAATTATTATTATTATCATTATTATTATTATCATTATTATTATTATTATTAATACTGTTGTTATTGTCATTTAATTTTTATCTAATTTTTTTTTGTTTTGTATTTTTGTTAGTGGTAGTAGTCCACTTGTCGTTATGGGAGTCAAGGTTTTGATGCAATGGACGGTGTTTTGTATTATCTTGGTGATTGTTAAAACAACATCAGCACTAAATACAACAACACCAGCAAATACAGCAGCATCAGCTATAAGAACAACGGTAACTACAACAGTAAATACAACAACACCATCGGCAACAACATCACCAACGATAGCAGCACCAACAACAGCAGCATCACCAACAGCAGCATCAACAACAGCAGCATCAACAACAGCAGCATCAACAACAGCAGCATCAACAACAGCAGCAGCAACAACAGCAGCATCAACAACAGCAGCAGCAACAACAGCAGCAGCAACAACAGCAGCAGCAACAGCAGCAGCAACAACAGCAGCAGCAACAAGAACAGCAACAACAGCAGCAGCAGCAACAACAAGAACAGCAACAACAACAGCAGCCGCAACAACAACAGCAGCAGCATCAACAGCAGCAGCAACAACAACAGCAGCAAAAACAACAGCATCAACAACAACAGCAACAACAACAGCAGCAGCAACAACAACAGCACCATCAAAAACAGCACCAACAACAACAGCAAAAGGAACTACAACAGGAGTAACAACAGCAGCAACAACAGCAGCTGCAACAGCAACAGCTGCAACAACAACAGCAGCATCAACAACAGCAGCAACAACAACAGCAGCATCAACAACAGCAGCAACAACAACAGCAGCATCAACAACAGCACCAACAACAACAGCAAAAGGAACTACAACAGGAGTAACAACAGCAGCAACAACAACAGCTGCAACAACAACAGCAGCAACAACAGCAGCAACAACAACAGCAGCATCAACAACAGCAGCATCAACAACAGCAGTATCAACAATAGCAGCATCAACAACAACAGCATCAACAACAGCAGCATCAACAACAGCAGCATCAACAACAGCAGCATTAACAACAGCACCAACAACAACAGCAGCAGCATCAACAACAGCAGAATCAACAACAGCAGCATCAACAGCAGCAGCATCAACAGCAGCAGTATCAACAACAGCAGCATCAACAACAGCAGCATCAACAACAGCAGCATCAACAACAGCAGCATCAACAACAGCAGCATCAACAACAGCAGCAGCATCAACAACAGCAGCATCAAAAACAGCAGCAGCATCAACAACAGCATCAACAACAGGAGCAGCATCAACAACAGCAGCAGCATCAACAGCAGCAGCAACAACAACAGCAGCAACAACACCAGCATCAACAACAGCAGCAACAACAACAGCAAAAGGAACTACAACAGGAGTAACAGCAGCAGCAACAACAACAGCTGCAACAACAATAGCTGCAACAACAACAGCAGCAACAACAACAGCAGCATCAACAGCAGCAGCATCAACAACAGCAGCAGCATCAACAACAGCAACAACAACAACAGCAGCATCAACAACAGCAGCATCAACAGCAGCATCAACAACAGCAGCACCAACAACAACAGCAGCAGCATCAATAACAGCAGAATCAACAACAGCAGCATCAACAGCAGCAGTATCAACAACAGCAGCATCAACAGCAGCAGTATCAACAACAGCAACATCAACAATAGCAGCAGTATCAACAACAGCATCAACAACAGCAGCAGCAGCAGCAACAACAGCAGCATCAACAACAGCAGCATCAACAACAAGCAGCAGCAACAACAGCAGCATCAACAACAACAGCTGCAACAACAACAGCATCAACAACAACAGCAGCATCAACAGCAGCATCAACAACAGCAGCATCAACAACAGCAGCATCAACAACAACAGCAGCATCAACAACAGCAGCATCAACAACAGCAGCATCAACAACAGCAGCATCAACAACAGCAGCAGCATCAACAACAGCATCAACAACAGCAGCAGCATCAACAACAGCAGCAGCATCAACAGCAGCATCAACAACAACAGCAGCAATAACAACAGCATCAACAACAGCAGCAACAACAACAGCAAAAGGAACTACAACAGGAGTAACAGCAGCAGCAAACAACAACAACAGCAGCACCAACAACAACAGCAGCAGCATCAATAACAGCAGAATCAACAACAGCAGCATCAACAGCAGCAGTATCAACAACAGCAGCATCAACAGCAGCAGTATCAACAACAGCAACATCAACAATAGCAGCAGTATCAACAACAACAGCAACAACAACAGCAGCAGCATCAACAACAGCAGCAGCATCAACAACAGCAGCAACAACAACAGCGGCATCAACAACAGCAACAGGACCTACAACACCAAAACCAACCACACCGGCTTACGAACCAAGCGTAATCATCACTGTCAGCTTCACCTTTTCTTGGGCACAATTATGTAGACACATAGAAAACTTTCAAAAAGGGCTTGCTGAGGTACTCTTCGAAAATAAAAACGGAATTCCATACAAGATAGATTACAAACGAATACATATTATCGACTCCGAGTGTCATAATGGTGGGTTTACGCGAAGTGCAGAGGAAGCTCAGCTTAAATTCTACGTTACAGAAAAAGGTTCAGATAAAGTTGACAAAGAAATGACAACTAAAGCCTACGAACTTTTGGATAACTACGTGAAAAATAATAAGATGAGAGAACTTGTTAAGGAATTTGAAGGAAAGGTTAGTGATATTAGAAAGATCCGATACGATTCAGCATCGCGATTCTCCTATAAGTTTTGTCGGCTCAGAATTACAGTTGTGATAGAAGAATCACGATACAAAAGTTATTGCGATTTAGAGTGCGAATATACCACGGTTTTTGTCCATCAATATAAAACCGTATTAGCGTCTCAAAATCGCGGTTTTGCGGTTTCCCTCCTTTGTGCCCTGACTTTGATCAGCCCATAGGTTGTTTCATGTTTATATCTGTGTGTTAGCCATGCCGTGACTAAGAGCAGCCCAGATGTTATTTCAAGGTTTGATCTGTGAGTGAGCCATGCCTAGCCTGCGCTGCATCCGGAATTTTCTGTCGTAAACGTTCGGAGGCACGCAGGCTAGCCATGCCGTGACATTGAATAATCCAGAGGTTATTTCAGATTTAGATCTGTGAGTTAGCCATGCCGTGACTAAGATCTGCCCAGAGGTTGTTTCAGGGTTTGATAAATCGAGGATTGTCATTGCCTTTGTTTTTCTTCAGGTGAAATCAGTCAGCATTGGTGGTCCTGATGCTCCTACTCCCAAGACAGAGCCTTTGTTCAATGAGAATGAAAGAATTGGTATTGGTATCGGTGTAGCTCTAATTATTGTATTGATCGTCACAGTAATCTGTGTGTGTAGGGTAAGTTTCCTCGCTCAGTTGAATAGCATCCACCCATCCATCCATCCATCCATCCATCCATCCATCCATCCATCCATCCATCCATCCATCCATCCATCCATCCATCCATCCATCCATCCATCCATCCATTTTTTGCTTTCTACCTCCCTCCAATTCTGTCCCTCTTTCATCCATCGTCTATCCATGCAGCCACGCATCTCTATCCATCCATCCTAAAATCATTTCATCAAAGGAGATTCATTTAAGATAACAGATTATTTATTACTAAAAGGCATCCACTAAGAAGAAAAATTCAGGCCAGTCAAGGCTACATCAATTAGAAAACGAGGACCAAATGCCCATAGATAGCCCTGATGGCCCTACCTCCAACGGCAAGCGCACTCGCACCGAGGAGGTACAACTCACCGAAATTTCGCGGGAAAACAATCTAGAGGCGAACGCTTCCTCAGCGATTGAAGACAAGAAAGAAGAAATTTGCCCATTAGCCGAGTCTGAGAAATCATCTATTGTTGAATTAGAGATGGGGAAAATAACTGAGGATGTAAGGGGTACAGAGAATCCTGCATTTTTTGCAGAAGAAAATGAAACAGAGCCAGGTTGGTAACGACAATGTATTGCTTTATGAAGAGCGGGCTAGTAACGCATAATGAGTGAGGGGTATAAGTGCATCTCCTACCTTTTCTTCCTGAGCTCCGAAAAGAAGACATATATAGTCAGCCAAATATGCATACTTATTTTATAGCGCTCCCTAATCACACGCGCCAAATCGTACTATTTAAGTTTTGCCATTGCGTCAAAATAAGGCGTCTCCACGACATTCCACGACAAGGTTTTGTAGCATGTTGCTTCATGTTGTTTACCAAGCTTGAAAAACATCACATTCATATGTAAATAATGTCAGCACAGAAGATAATATATCGAAAAACCGTGCAGACAAAGTTTAGGGAAATTAGTATTCAGGTTGTGACCTTTCGCTGATGTTAATGGAAATCGCTTATTATGCATGCAGTTCGGGCTCGGTATGACGTGCAACGTGCAAGACTTTGAACAAAACTTTCACCAATCTTCCCTTCGAATTAAAGTTGTATATTGTCTTCACAGTTGAATCCATTGTTCAAAACGCAGCAATAGTAACGAGGGAGGAAAAGGCAGAAAACACTGAAAAATACGTTACGGAGCAAGAAACGAAGGAAAAGGAAAAAGTAGGAGAGATAGAGAAAGAAACAGTTGCAATTGTGGGTGAAAAGAAGAAAGACGAAGAGGAGAAAGAAAAACAAGAAAAGGAAAATGTCGAGCCTGCTGCGTCAAACTTGGGATTTGAAGACAAAGAGGAAGAGGTTGGTCAAATACTTATGTCATTATGTTCTAGCATTTGTTTGTCGTGAAGTGTGATCGTACGGGTGAGTGTAGTCTTGAAAAAAGACTGTTGTTGGTGGTGACTGACGCTTCGACAACCTTAGCGGAAGTCAACTTCAAGGTCCAGTGAGAAAACGAGAAACAGCATTTCTAGCATTGGCATGCAAGTCAATACGGATAGCGAAATACTGTGCCCTCGGTCTTAAATATTCAGTTTTCCCTATCCTCTATCACCTCTATATCTACCTACATACCTTGATGACTCAGTGTAACATAAGCTATAACAGTATAGGAAATTGCACGATCTCGATTACAATTCGGAATTTATAGGTACGAGTGATATTTTGAAAGTTTTCAGAGTTTCGACTAGCCTTTATATAGTGATTTTCAAAACGTCACGAGTATCTGTAAATTCTGAATTGTACGAGAAGATTGTGCGTTTTTTTTTTTTTGTTTGTTTTGTTTTGTTTATAATACACTCAACAAAATTGAGGAATTTAGTTGGGACTCTACAGAATACAATTAGGGATTTAATTGTACTAATCTTGTCCAATCAGAATCGAGTAATATCAATGTTCTGTCTTCTAGGAGGAAGATACGAAATTATAAATGATTTCAAGTATTCGTTGTCCAGACGTCAAGTGGTTATGAGAGCTGAATTGACAAACGGTAAAGGGACATCTTAAAGAGAAAAAGGCAAATAAGTAGTCAGTAGTTGAGAAAAGCAGAAAGAAAAACAAGATTCTATATATCCATGGCAAGTTGTAACCATGTCTAGGTTTATATTCATATAGCGAATGGGCTTCCTGTGTTGAAGAGAAGGATTTTTTACCACAGGATTTCAATCACAAGTTGTTTTTAATTTCTTAAACTAAAATAAGCAAAATTTTTCATAACGATGGAAAATATTTCATTGGGGTTCAGAGAGAAGGGAACGCCCTTATGGAGGGGGCGGGGGAGGAGTGTAATAGCTTTGAAGTTTACTCAAAGCTCAAAAAAGAAGCTCCCACTTGATGTGATTGTTTTTCACATCAATATGAGGAAATTATCCTACTTTTCCAGGAGTCATTTCCAAACTTTTTAACGATAACCCCTCCCTGATTTCATTGTAACGACCTCTCCCGTACCCTTTTATACCATTTCAGTCTTTTGAGAAATATATTAATAGCGTTTAAAGAGTTAGATGTTTGAAAATAATATCGTATAACCGACATAAGATTATAGTCTTAGCTAACAATTGTCGTGGCTGATTTATTATAGGATATAAATAAAATGCGCTAATAATCTAGAAATTAGAACGAACCACAAAATCGCTGGTACACGATGGATCAACAATATGAGATCTGACTGGATATATAAAGTTAAGCAATTTAAGAATACTAATGAAAATCCAGAACATCGTAGTGAGAAATGTGTTTAATTTCGGCAAGCCAAGAAGATGGCAAGCTTGCTGAAAAATCGTTTTATTTAAAACACATTTCTATCCACGATGTACAGGATTTTCATTTATTCTTAATGATCTAGATATATATATTTTTCAAATAATATACTTTTTATACTTATAGCAATAATATTCTTCGAAAAAATAGGAAAAGGAATGCAATAAAAATAGCGTGCATAACTTAAATTGTGTCAAATTTTATGCTTTTTGATGGAATAGACCTATTTACCTTGGGCGTAATGTTTTACCGTTTCAGACCACGTGTCATTCCCTAGAGTATCATTTCTTTGTTTAACGGTTGCAAGACACATGAATATTGACACAAGTCAAGCAAAGAATCGCATTCTATAGGGGATTTTTTTTTGATGCTTTGATTGATTTGGCAAAGAGAGGATTAGTAGCTAGTCTATAATATCCCTAGGGGAAGGGTGTGGGAGGTGAGGGACAAAAGAAAAATACACTCACCACTCCCCTTCCCCAGACGATAACGACAAGGCAGTAAGAGAAATCTAGGGACTTAGTGTTGTTTACCATATTTGGAAGTGAATGACGTACTTCCGGTCCCATGCTGTAGTGCGCCGCGCAAATTTGTCTTTATCGTCAGTATGTGTCTGTTGGTTTAAGCCTAGTTTTTCATTTGCAATGATTTATTCGCCACCTATTTTATCTATTCCGTCCCATTCATCCATTCATTTCGTCCCATCCATTCATCCATCCATTCATTCATCCATTTCCTATCTGACATTAGATAATTTCTTCCTTCCTCTGTGGTTATCTTTCTTGCTTTCTTTTTTTCTTTCCCGTTACTCCATTTATGTATACCTACTCTCTTTCATCCATTTATTTATATCCGTCAATCTGTTAAACATCCATTGTATACTTCCTAGTCATCCCTTCATTTTCTCTGAACTCAACCTAATAGGAATCCTAATTTACAAAGCATTTATCTTTTGCATCAGGAAAAAAACAACTGAAGTCCCTTAGAACCGGCCAGCGATTATTTCTTCTCGCTCAGCACCAGTCTCAGGGCCGTATCTAGCGGGAGCACAGGGTGCACATGCACCCCCCCCCCCCCCCCCCCAATAAAAGTTAAAGGTCCGCTCATCCTTATCCTTTTTTCTTTTTCTTCTTTTTTTCTTATTTTCTTTTTGGTTCTGCTTTCTCTTGGTTCTGCTTTCTTTTGGTTACCTTTTTATTCTTTTTGGTTCTGCAAATTATCCCCCATAAAAGCTTAAGGTTCGCTCATCCATCTCCTTTTTTTATTATTTCTTTTTCTTTTTCTTTTTTTTCTTTTTTTCTTTTTGGTTCTGCTTTCTTTTGGTTACCTTTTTATTCTTTTTGGTTCTGCAAATTATTGCCTGTGCACCTCCCTGCAAGATCCCTAGTTACGCCACTGAGTTGGTAATAAAAAATAGCAGCAGTAAGGGGGACTCGCGATTGATGCCGTATATTTGCGGGTTTTACCCGGGAAATTACGAACGCGGGTACAGCAGATTTACGGAAATTCCGCGGTGTGTCCCTTACTGCTGCTCTGTTGGGTACTGCAAACGAAGTATAAAATACTTCGTATATAATGGATACCATCAAAAGTATCAAGAACAAGACTGTGCGCAAACTTAGAACCCAGGTTCTGGACAGGTTAGACGCAGACTTTGCCTTTACGACATTTATGGAAGGTAATACGGATGAGACTATGACGCAGGAAAGAGCAGAACAGATAATCGACCTAATGCCCGAGGGTAATTACCGTTTGGAGTTGACCTTCATAAAGTATCTGGACGGGGAATGGATTATTGAAAGGGGCCGCAATCCCATTAGAGCGTCTGGTAAAAAGAACCTGTTCGTCTTAAGTAAGGCTACCAACCCGGGAGCATTAGAAGGAATTGACATGTTATTCTATGAGGTTGCTTACCCTGTTACAGTGGTAATTTACGGGGCGTATGAAATGCCCACGCCAGATGTAAAGAAGTTACAACCAATGCGACATCCTGGTAACTGTGTTGGTAAGCTAGTCCGGGAATTCTTTGAAGATGCTTCCCGTGGTTGTAAGTTAACCTTAAAGCGCCGAGAAGCCATTCGAAAGTGGGAGCATTCTACCCGCAAGACTGGAGGAACCATAGCCAATATTAAGAAGTTGGAAGTGGCATTAGAGCGGCGTATACACGTTAAAGATATCACAGACGGGTTTATTTACTCTGGGACTCACAAATATGGAGGTAGAGGAGCTCCTATTGTTATCTACCAACATAATGGGCACGCTTGGCGGGAACTAAGGTTTCCTAAGAAGGTTAAGACCTCAGTCTACAAAGTATCTCCGTTAGCAGACTTGGTTCATGAGAATTCCATCTGGTTAATGGACGCAGAAGGTAGGCAATTTATGACACAAGACGGTACTTTGTATAGACCCGAAATGGAACAGCTGAAGATAGACAGCGTTTGTGAAGACCTGGGTGAAGATTTTCCCGAAGTATTAAGTTCTCGTTCCCTGGACTTCTTAGCCGCAAAGAAGCGTAATGGCTGGAAGCCGACTCCTAGCGACCTTCCAATTCCAAAAGCCTGCATAGAACATGGTCACGGAGGTCTTTGGAATATGGAATACGACGAGGACGAGTATGTCTCGCTGGATATGAAACATTGTTACCCTGCGTCTTTCAAAGGCCTAGGAGATTGTAAAGAGTATTATGACCGTTACGGACATCCGGGCAGCCAATTCTTTAGGGTAGCTTTGGATGGTACGTACGATGCCCCAGCAACAGGATTCGTTAGATTGACCAGCTGGAAGCTAAAGAAGGGATTACATCCCATAATTTACGCGTGGTATGGGAAGCATCTGCAAGAAAAGGAATGGATCCCTGTGCCGCTATTAAAGTTCCTTGAAGAACGGAAACTCCTTACGTACACTGCTCATGAGGCAATATTATGTCGTCGGGAGTTTACCAAATGGCTGCCAGAAGACAATGCTACCGCCCGCATAGTTATTGGTAAGTTCACTCAGGGCGCAAAGGAAGGGGAGAAGCACATGCAACGCCGCTTAATCACAGATAAAGGAGAATTAAGCTTCCTCGTGCAACGAGCTCACGACCAAGGTTCAATGGTGTCAGTAGAGAAGTGGGATCATTTCACAGATTCCCTGCAACAATGGAATGCCTTGTGTTACTATCAAGACCACAGACCGCAGTATTACCATCTGCGTGCTAGCATGTTAGCTTACGCCCACATTAATCTCTTAGCGATGTTGCTGCGGTTTGACAAGGAAGACATTCCAAGAGTAGCTACTGACTCTTTGTACGTCAAACCTGCAGTGCTTGAAAAGGTGCAAGAGTTCTACACCGACGACGAATTAGCAGAAAGCGGGCAATGGAGGGTCAAGGACGAAGAGATAAAGGCCTGGCGAGCAAGAGTAACCTACGACGGTAATCATACTAAAGGAACGGTAACCCCGACTGAGGAACCATTACCAAGTGTCACAGACCCCATTTCTTACCACCGCTTCTCTTATCTTTACGGAACAGGAGGCAGTGGTAAGACTACCAGAGTCCTGCAACTATTCCCTAAAGTAACCGTATTAACTCCTACACATCGTTTAGAACGCGAACTCGCCGCTAAGGGCTTTGAAGCACAAACTTACCACAGTTTCTTTCGTTGGAATGGCACTAAATGGGTCCCAGAAGCTATTCATGATATTCCTCCTGTGATCTTATGGGATGAAATCTGTACTGTGCCCTTAGAAATCCTAAAAGAGTTCGTAGACTTCCTAAAAGGTAAGTGCCAGGTAATCTTCGCAGGAGATCCTTGCCAGCCACCTCCAATAGCAGGGGAAATGCCCCACGAATGGTTAAAAGGAATGGTAGATTACGCAGAGGAAATTAACACCGATTACCGTAGCAAGGATCAAGTAAGGAACCTCAAAGCGGAACTAAGGGGCCTTACAGACGCTCAGCAATGTAAAGTACTCCGTAAGAGAGTACGAGCCAAGTCCTATGAGGAATTCATACAGGCCTGGAACCCCAAAGATGTTGTCTTAAGTAGTAAGCGTGCTTCTCAGGCCCGTATTCAAAAAGATCTGTTAAATATTCACCGCGAAAGATTCCCCACTAATCTCGTACCCGTTTGCTATAAGCCCCGAGATACCAGAATGCAGAAAAGAGACGTACGGGTACCTGGCACTGACATTACTTTAGAGAACGCAGTTACCCACGATAAAGCCTGGGTGCAAATGAAAGACGTAGAAAGGATTACTTCCCACCCCGATTGGAGACTTGGTTACTGCATGACGGTACATAGTGCCCAGGGATTAACCGTAAAAGAAACGATGTGGATCATAGACCAGCGTTTGTGTTGGAGTAACTTAATTTACACCGCCGTAAGCCGCGTAGAATACGCCAAGCAATTGAAAAGAGCTTGGGGTCCGCAACTGCGTTACGATAAGACCCCAGAAGACGTAGCCAAAGAGAACATTACGAAGAAACTCCTTCGCTACAAGCGCCACGACGAAGAAAAAAATATGACGTTCGACCTCTGCGTGGACGACGTCTATAAGAAAGGGGCAAGGTGTGCCAAATGTAACATACCTCTACTATGGAGGTTTGACCCAAATGACGATCAGCAGTTCTCCGTGGATCGTATAAATAATAAACGCGGGCATTGCAGAGGCAACGTAAGACTGACATGCCTAGAGTGCAATCGGGCGCGTGGAGCTGCGCTACTCTGAGTCTTTGGGGACTATGAGCAGCTCTTCCATGACAAATCCACGACTTGGGCCATTTAGGTAATACAACACGGGTTGCCCTTCCTTGGTGACGGACTTTGAAATCTCATACGTTTCCAGGGACCAGTTAGGATCTGTGGCTCTCTTACTGCCACCTTCGAGTTCCCCCGGCTGATAGAGGTATCTGACCACTATGTCGCGGGGTAGCTTTTTTTCCTTCAGTCCGACCGCCCTCGAACTTCTGACGTAGGACTTGTGTTCCACGTGTTTCTTTTTTATGGCATCCTTGGGTTTTATCCCCGTAGCCCTGGCCGCCTCGTTGTTCAAAGCCGCGACGACCTGGGGGAGCCTCTGGGTCCATTCCCTGTTGCGTTTGGAGGGATCTTCCAGCTCTTTCCAATACTGGTACCCAAAGAGACGCTCGGCCAGGGTCTTGTTGAATCTTTCGACGATGCTCTGACCCCTGTGGTACTCTGCCTCGGCTCTCCTAATCTTAGTGCTGTGGTCTTTCAGGGTCTTGGTAACCACGCCCATGAACTCTGTCCCCGCATCCACTTGCAGCAGCTTAGGCCATTTCAAGACGCGCTTATAAATCCTACCTAGGGCTTCTGCGACTTCCCCAGAATCCTTGCTGGTTATGGGTTCGGCGTCCTTGTATCTGCTTGCGATATCAACTACGGTCAAAGCGTACCTATAGGTCTTCTTTCTCACCTTGTCGTGCGGTAAGAAGAGCAAGTCCGCCTGATGAACTTCATTGGGGGCATTTACGGTGAAGCTGGGCCTGGGAATGTACTTAGGCACGGGAAGATAAACCTGCCAGAGGGTTTGTTTTTTCAACCAGTTCTTAGCCGTTTCATCTGATACCCTGGCCGCGGTCGCGAGTTTTTTAATAGCCGACGCTCCTTTCCAATAGCCTTCAGGCCCATAGTAAATCCTTTTAAGTTTGTCCTCAGTTCGGCCCATTATATGAATAGAATCGCGCTTCGCTTGATTCAAGCGAAGGATAAAACAAGATTGATCTTACGTCCATTAAAATCCACCGTCTTTCCGTCCACTTTAATGGTGATGTTTATGCTTTCCACCAAATTAGACAAGTCATAGCTCAAAGAAATGGGGGTGTATTCTACCAGGTCAAATGGATTACCTTTGGGTAGAAACTTGGACATAAGAGAAGACCTTTCTCCATTATTGTAACTATGGATCAAGTCGCAATAGACTTCGTAAGAGGATGCGACTTTCCATTTCACATCATATGTACTGCCGTTATTTATCGTGGTACTAGTAAGACCCAGGAGTTCTACCAATGAACTGTCCTTCAAATTAGCGCTTCCATTATTTTTCTTAAATGTCATTTCATGGGGTAATCCTGTGGTAAGAGTATATCCATGCTTTGCTAGCTCCTTAGCCAGTGTTATAGGTGTGTATTGGGAATCTGGTATTTTTGGTTTGGCGGCATTGTCAACGACAAAGCCATCAATTAAATTATACCAAGAATTGTACAAAGAGCAACTAACCAACCGAACCCTTTCCGCGCGGATGGGAGGATTCAGATAAGTGGTAAAGTCATTCTTGTCGCTTTCCAAAAAGACGATCATTATATTAGATACGCCAAGGCCACGCCTCCTGCCAGCCCTGCGACTCCTACGAAGACCAACTCACTATTTTTTTGTTTCTTAGAAGGCTGGTAGTAATTCTTAAAGTCAGGCTTCTTTAACGCCACTGTGGGGTGCGCTTGCGCATAAAGTTTGAAGGCGTAGTCTGTGTTTTCGAAGTTCTTATCCGCCTGCATCTTGTCTTGGTAATTCTTATCCAACCAATCCCTGTAGGCTTGTCTTTTTTTATTCCAAGCCGCCACGTCCCGCTGATATTTCTCCAGCGCTAAGTCGTGCCTTTTTCTTTCGGCGTTAGATTCTGCGTTTTTATCACCGCTAACTAATTTATCCAGATATCTACCACCATAATTAGCCCCTGTAAATGCTAAAGCTGCAATAACTCCACCTGCGACTAAGCTAACCATTATATGTTAGGTAGGTACTTTTCCTTCCGTAGGTAATCCTTTAGCATGATAGCCCCGCCAACGGCAGCGGTCATCTTAGCAAAATTAGCGAAGCTCTTGCTTGGGTCTTCAGTAAAGTCTTCTTTGAGCACTTTCTTACCAACCCAACCAATACCCGCAACGATGGAAGTAATGATAGCTGCCTCTTCAACAGTTTTCAACAACGCGGTTGACATTATATTACAAAGCGAGAAGGTTATTCCATTTCAGGGATTTTGCTTTTTCTAACCTCCACAGGCGTGTGATATGTTGGGGCCTCCCACTTTACTTCTGGCTTCATATTCCGCCATTGTAAGTAAAAGCTGCCTGCTGCTATAGCAATTCCTAACGCGCCGATGACGTAGCCGGGATTCCAAAAGGATTCGCTTTCGTCCTCCACCTTTTCTTCTTTTTTGGCTTTATTCTTTCTGTTCATCTCCGCGAGCTTCTTTCCCGCGGCAACTCTGCCTGCAGATTTAGGCTTGGTAATCTTCTGCTCCTCCTGAGGTTGTTCTTCGGTGCCACTCATCTTATATCTAAGGACTTGAAGGACTTGATAATAACTTGACGGCGACTTGACAATGACTTAAGGATGACTTGATTAAGTACTTAAGGACGACTTGACAATGACTTGACTAAGTACTTGAGAATGACTTAAGACGACTTGACTAAGTACTTGACAATGACTTGACTAAGTACTTGACAATGACTTGACTAAGTACTTAAGGATGACTTGACTAAGTACTTAAGGATGACTTGACTAAGTACTTGAGGTGACTTGATCATCAGCAAGTGCTGCCTGGAAGACCTTTTCGACTTCTCTGTCCTTCTTGAAGTCCTTCCAAGATGTTCCAAAGGAACCTAGTACCTCTTTCAAGTCAACGTGCTGAGCTACGTGCAAAGCCGCAGAGGCTACTGCCATTAACTTACCGCACTTCAAAGACAACCACCCGCAGGTTATCTTAAGTTCTTGGGCGATGACATAGTCCTCGCTAATGTCCTTCCGCAGTTGCTCCACATCGTCTATGGGCAGTGCAAGTCCAAGCAATTTAGTCGCAAGTCGGATAGCGGAGTCTGCGACGGCGTCCGTGGTCTTACTTGCAAGGGCAGCCTCGTACCTCTTATGGAACTTTTTGACTTCCTCTTCTGACAACTTATTAACCTGCTCATGGGTAAGTTCCTTACCTATCATTTCTTTGCACTTCCCCGAAGACACAAGGATGTTAAGTTGTTCCTTGAGGTTACTTTCATCTAGCTGCGTGGGGACTTCATCTAAGAGCTGCTCAATCTCCATATATGTTAATGGAATACGGAAACCTCAAAGAGAAAATCATTTTGGAATGTTGGTGCGTTTTTAAATGCCGCATGTATTCATGCAACTGTTCCTTGGATATCTCGCCTCCGTAGTCGCTTAAGATGGTTTCCAGGTCAGACTTACTGGGTGTATAAAATACGACCAGGGAGCCTATGTTTTCCCTGAAGGGTTTAGAGACACTGGTAAGCTGCTGCGAGAGCAACCAAACGCTAATATTGTCATGTCTGCCGCTGAAAGCGAGCTTCACTAATTCGGAGGTGCGCTTTTTTACGTCGTCCCCACAGGCAATGTCATCCAGTATGAGCAAGGTTTGCGTATCTTTAGGGAATTGCTTGTGCCAGAACTTCAAATGGCTGGATAACTCGTTAGGGTCTAAAATATCTACGAAGAAGTCGTCATCTTTCACTCCTATGCCTTCCCAGGTGCGGTTATTCACGTAGGTGGGGCATAATAACACTATGTAGTCGAAGCGGTATCTAAAGGGCCCTAATAGCTGCTCCACGATGAACTGGGTCTTTCCGCAGCCGGTGGGTCCTACTATCAGAGCATTACAAGGCATGTGATCTGGATTCATATATAGATGGAACCAGTGGAAGCAGTAAGAAGGATTACCGCCGACGCAAAGGATAAAAAAGACACCATAGAAATACAAAGGGAAGAGATAGACCGGTTAAAAGAGCGCGTGCAGGAATTGTATGATGAAATGTGTGGTCTGAAGCGTGCAGAACGGTTTGGTGCGGTTTTAACGATAGTGGGTTGGGCTGCGGAGTCCGTTAAGGACTTCATTCAATATCCTCCATAGAACCTCATCGTCGTTGCTGGCGTAGCATTTCCGCCTTCTGTAGCAGCGCATCTTTCATGCGCATTTCAGCATAGCAACTGAAAGTACGTGCTTGTGATGGATCGTATAAGCACTGCCACAAGTGTTGTTCCTTCCTGACGCAGCCACACTTATCGCAAGTGTCGTTCCAGTAGTCTACGTTCTCCCAGGCGACCTTTTCAAATGTGACGTCGAAGTTCACAAAGAGGTTGTCTATTTCTTTTTTCTGGTTGTTTAATTGCCTTACCGTGTCGACTGGACAACAACGTTCTGCTACGTCGCCATGCTCTTCGCAGACGACTTCTGAAAGGTCGTATCGTTTACATCTGTATTTGTGCCAGGCATCTTCAAAGGATGCGTTGCAGCTTTTGCAAAGAGATTTGAGGCAGACTCTGTGTTCCATGTGGTATGCTAGTGCTTGAGGAGAGCTTAGTACCTTGTAGCATTCTTCGCAAGTAAGGTTGTGTGCGTTGTTTCGGCGACAGACTTTGTTTTTGACGTGGTAGGAACAAGCTTGCGCGGTAGCAAAGGTCTTATTGCAATGTTCGCATGTCGTTTCTGTCGCGCGTTGCTTAAAGCAGACCTTGTTTTTGACGTGGTAGGAACGAGCTTGGCTGGTCGTAAAGGTCTTATTGCAATGTTCGCATGTCGTTGCTGCGCGTTGCTTAAAGCAGACCTTGTTTTCGGTGTGATAGTTAAGTCGCTGTAAGGAACTGAATCGTTTGTTGCAATCGTTGCACGTCATTATAGTAGGGTGTTCTTTATGCCTTATTAATGATCCTACTTCGTTGTTGCTGATAGGGTAGGGTCTCTTAAGGCCTTTAGTTTTAATGTCATTATTTCTTAATGTTTTGAATGTTATCAGGCTTATATTCTTAGGGCCTTTAGTTTTAATGATAGGGTATTATTTCTTAATGTTTTAAATGTTATTAGGCTTATATTCTTAGGGCCTTTAGTTTTAATGATACCTTATTATTCTTTAATGATATCTCATTAACATTACTTAATATAATAAATAAAAAGAGGATAATATGAAGGACCCTAAAATAAGTCTTTACGTAACGTATCCTAAGAAAGAATAATAAGATATTATTAAGATCTCCTTACATCAAAGTTAAGGCGCAGGAGCCTGGGAGGAATTCTAGTTACCCTTTCAATATATGGACTGCATTACATGTGAACTACCTGCCGACTGCATAATTCGTGAGGAGAAAAAATACACCTGTCCTCATTGTAATAAGGTATTCCCCGAAGGATCCTTTGTTGGGCATTGGTGTCCCACAGATCCTAAAGCACAAAAAACTTTAGCTTACAAAGAGGATCTGTAAGGTATGTATATGGAGCGACTGAAATACCGTCAAAAGACCATAAGCACCCTTTGTGGTGACTGCGGTCAAAAGCTGTCCACCCTCCAAGCCTTACAATATCACCGCGACAACAGGGTCTGTCTTAAGAACTGCTGCCGCCGCTGTGATGAGCCCTTCTTTGAAGAGAACTGGCATAAGTACCGCTGCCGCCGTTACCACCTAGAAGGTATTGCCTGCGAAACCCACGGTGACATAGCCGAACGCTGTTGCCCCCTTGAAACCTCCCGGGCGCTGACAAAACGTAAGAAGGAAATTGACCAAACCTTTGTAGGCTTTGACGACGTTGAGGGCGTTAAATGGGAGGACAGGGAACACTGGGAGGCTATTTGCGATCGCTGTGGCTGTCAACGGAGTGGACAACATATTTGGTGCTGTCTATACGACGGACCACGTCCTTTAGACCATTACCTGGCGGTACGAAAGGCTTGGAAAAATGATAAAGATATATGATACCTCAAATCGCAGCATTCGTAGGAGGCGTCTTAATTACCGTATCCGCTTACCAGATAACAGAAAAAATGAGGTCCGCCGTAGCAGACCAATACTTAACCGCCCATGAGGATGACTTCTAATCGCACAGAGGATTAGCATCTACCTTCCTTTCAACGTCGAACTTCCATCGACCGCTGACCTTACCATAGCTGCGTATGTGTGTGAATTCCTCACCTTGAAGGACATACCGCACGCAGTCCGGTGCCCACAGTGTGCACTCTTTACCGTCGTGTTCCAAGACCAACCTTAAACGGCTAATGTCTTCGAACACAACATAATTTTTTATTCTGTATGAAATGCCTTGGACTAATTCACGCCAGTGTGTCTGTTCAACTATCATTATATCTATGAAATATTCTTTGGTGAGTCCTTAACGCATCCTGCGTCTTAAAAGCCTTGGTGCACCAAGGACAAGGTACGCGAATGCCTTCCGCGTAATGGTCGATCTCCCTACATATAAGGTCGTAATCATTGCACACCATAGTTAGGTAACCATTTGCTTCGTATTGTGCGAGTAATGCCTCTTGTTTTGAGGATAATACGCCGTTACCCTTAGGTGTCTTCAACTCCAAGCATAACCCATTATATTTTTTATGTGCATTGAGAACTAAGATGTCAGGCTGACCTGCCTGGTAACCTTTCTGCCAACATACTATTCTTTTGCTAGCTGAGTCCTGTAGTTCTCCAAGACCTGGTGCCAGCAGTAGGATAGGGTGGAATCGACGTATGTAGTTTACGACCTTCTTATGCAGGTCAAATTCATTTTCTATTTTGAATATTAACTTATTAGGACTGTCAAAGCGCCGCTCTATTTCATACTTACCTGTTTTCCTGAGGGTAGGGAGAACATCGCCTAACACCCATTTTCTGAACTCCTTAGCTACGGACTTTTCAGATCCGAATATTAACTCATAAAGACCCATTTCAGTGATGTAAACGGTATGTGGTTGCGCATTAAGGGTGTCAGTCAGATTGACACCCTTTATAGACCCCAAAGTTACCTTGTTTTCCTCTGAGACGTGTGCTCTAGCTGCGTCCCTAGAGTTAACGTAACCCAACGCCAAAGCCACCTCCTTCGCTTTGAAATAAAGTTTATCGCCTTGCACTATGCATTGCAGTTTGGTGTTGTTGTTTTTGAATACGCGAAGCATTATATACGTAAGAGATATTTTTTTGGTTAAGGAAGCGCATTAATATGCAATGCTCTTTAGCTGATTCATTTCTACAGTCAGTTGCGCGTCAGAGACAACGAAGACGTATGCGTTGATCTTGTCTGAGTCACTTGCGCTAGTGTTTGGGTCACGCTTGATTTCCAGGGTAATGCCGTCCTGGGTATTTACCAGACGCAATCCCTGCCCATGTAAATCCTCGTCGTTGGTGGTTCGCATGTCAATCCACAATGCATACTTATCGGTAAAGAACTCGCCGGGTGCAACTTGATCCCCAAACTTTCTTTTTATTTCCCTGTAGATGTCTGAGGGCTTCATTCCCTGCGAATACACCTTATTTGGAACTCCATTGATGCTAATCCCGACGTTGGTGATGTTGGGGTTATGAAAGGCTTCAGAGTCGCGCTTACCGGCTTCATAAGGTTTGATAAATACCAACATCAGCCCTGTAAGACTACGACGTGGTAAATTAATGCTCTGAGTAATTACCGCGTCTGTCTTATCCAGGAAACTAAAGGTTTTGTACATTACCGCGTGGTCATACAAGAAAGCCTTTCCGGAGCTGTATTCCATGCCAGCGCTGCGTGCTAGATCTTCGGAATGTATGGTTTCATACTGCAATTCCAGGTTGGTAATGGCATATGGAGGAATACTTCCCGACAACGCAGTGCTTAACCCGCCAATGATGTTAGTTATGTTGGCTAAGGTCACTTCAAACTGCAACTCACTCAACTGTCTAGGATAATAAACTCCGTGGCTGGTAATAGCCTCAAAGTCCAATGGTATTACGTATTTAGTACCATAGGCTGTCTTAATGGCCTTTGCATCTGCCACTGCGGTTTCTCCGCTGCCGTCAGTAGGTTGTGTCTTGGTAGGAGTCCTAACCTTACGTAAGATTGTGCTACCAATACCCTGCTCTATCTTTTGTGCCCTTTCGAATGCAGTCAACCACAGATCTTTGTAAGTGGTGTAAAGGTCATAGTTGTTTAAGTCTAAGAGGGATTCCCCGGCAAACTTTACTCGCATCTTTGAGACGATGTTGCGACCAAGGTTGTTAACGATAATCCTTTCATCTGCGACGGTAGGTTGCACCGTCAAATCAAACCTTAAAGCTAAGGTGCCAGGAACTAAGACTAGGTTATCTGTTAGTCGAGGCACACCTACGTACAGCGTTTCTCCAGGTCTAGCGCTGCTGGGGGTAAAGGTGACTCGGTGAAAGGTGCGTTCTGCTTTCAGTCCGCCAACCTGCTTAGGTAATATATTGGGGTTTAACTTTGAGCTTATCATATATAATGGAAGTAGAAGGAACAGATTTCGATCCCACCACTGAAGAAGGTCAAGTCGATATTAACGACGAAGAATATGAAACCCTGCTTCCTGATGACAATGTAGACCCCCGAGGCCTTTTTGATAAATTGCTGAGCAAGTATGGCGTCAGGGCCCGCGATGCTATGCGTTCCTTGAGAGATAAATTTAGGTCTAAGAACCCCCACACGCCTATTCCAGAATACTTACAAATGGAATCCCTTGGCGTGCGGTCGGACTTAACAGCGGACCTCCTCAATGACCTAAGAGAGCGATACCCAAACATAAACCTGGCTACTTTGGACTTCCAAATAGGAGACAAAGGGCAGGTTCAAGTTAGAGAATCGGGTAGGGAAAAATGGCACAACCTGTATCAAAGGAGAAATACCAGCCTGCTTAACAACCAGCTTCCAAAAGGAGTCACAAATGCGCTTGGAACGCCCAACTTGACGATGCTAAGCACTTTGACTCAAGAGGAAACAAAAGTTGCTCAAAGGACCTTTATTAGAGGTATTTCGAAGCCTGGCTACAAAGATGCCCTCAGATCCGCAATCAGACTGCAAGAGGAGCGCCAGGAAAAACTCAACCAATTAGAGACCGTCAAAGAGGAAAAAAGCAAACAACTTGAAGAACTTCCAAAAGATAGCGACGCGACTGGAGGCTTGGTGAGCTTCTTGCAAAAGGTAAAAGCTGAAAAGGAAGCACTTCAAAAGGAAATGCAGGAAAATAAGGTAACCATCAACAACCTTAGGCGACAACTCGACGAAGCAACCAAGAAAGGGGGTAATATCGATAGTCACTTTAATGCCGTCCAGGAGGAAAACCAAGCATTGCAGGGGCGTATAGAAGAATTAGAAGACGAATTCATGAAACAAAGTAGGTTGACCACTGAAAGCCATGTCGCCGAAATTGCAGACTTTAGAGCTAGGCTTTCTAAGCTGTTGGAAGAAAAAAGCGCCGCAAGAAATCAGCTAAGGGCTGCTTTGAATGAATCGGCGGGAAAAGACGCAGAACTACAGCGTCTGGGAAAAGAATTGATGGAGTCTGTTGACAGAGAAAGACAAGTAATGGCGGACAAGGCAGTGGCGGAGGAACGAATACGACAACTTCAACAGGCCGTCGAAGACCTGGAGGGGCAAATAGAGCGGCAGCAGGAAGTAGTTGCGGACCAAAATCGTCCCGAAGAGGAAAGGGAAGCAGCTCAAAAGGAAGTAGAAACCCTTCAGGAGCGCCTTGCAGAATTACATACGCAAAAGGAAAACCTGGAAAGAGAATTGGGGCTTACCACCAAGGAAAAGGTAAAAAGAGCCCTTTTGAAGTATGGTATTCCACTGGCATTCGCGGTCGCTATTTCAAGCGTAGTAGGTGTAATCTTTTCTGCGCTTAAGGCTACAGGCGCAGGCGTAAAAAAATTAGGTAATGGACTAACGGCCTTAGGAAAAAAGATGGCAGCCGGCCTTCCTGGGCTGCTGGGTTCAGTTGTTTCCTTGGCACTTAGGGCCGGCGGAGAACTGTTGAAGTTCGTGGGGAATAACATTTGGATATTAGTAGTAGCTATTGGGGTGGTACTCTTGAAGAAGATGAAGGTTTAATCTTATCTGGGTACGTTACTGGTGGCTTATCGTCGTCGGGAATCCGAGGTGTCCTCGACTGGGGATAAGTAAAGATAGTATTCGCGCCGCCTTGATAATGCGAAACTAAAGGTATGAAAGTCATAGTACTAATGGTCTTATGACTCCAGGTAGCATCCACCGGGGAGCCAGCTGCCGGATAGGTGGTATTTATCCCAACAATACCCGAATGGGTTCTCCTTGTGTCGCTTGGACGAATTTGAAGCCTCGCATGTTGACAATTAGCTATTATGTGAAAAGTCACCGGTGTTAGGTTCTCCAAGCTCGTGGTCGTGGGCTCAAAAGTGAAGTGGGTTAAATGCCTCTTATTTTTTTTTTCCTGTAGGGTAGTAGTGGGTGGTCATTCTCATCAAGGATTCTAAACCCAACATTGCAATCATTCCACGCACTAATGTTAATAGTGCATATGATAATACCAAGACCTCCAACCTTCACCTGCAGGTTGGTATCATGCCAGCTATCGTCAGAGTACTCCTCCTCCTCTAAATAATGAAAAAACGAATCTTCCTTTACATGTGGGTTATTCATATATTTAAAGGCTAACTACCGTAAGGGCGCTAATAGTTTTGTGATTATAAACGTAATCTCTTTTATCATCTATGCTATTTATCGTAACCCTCCCCGTATCGTCTACTCTTATCTGCAGCTTTACCTTCCCATGACAATCGGCGACCATATGAAAAGTCCAAACCGATAGATTTTCGAGGCTGCTGGGGTTGGGCTCTACGGAGAAATGCGTAGGCTCCCTGTTATCATCTTTTACGCGCATAGGCTGTAATACTCCATTGTCGTCGCAGAAGCGAAATCCTACGTTGGCATGACTACTTGCGCCAATGCAAATACTACAAAGGATTAACTTCTTTCCTGAGTAGTTCAAATTCACAGACATCCCCGTAACATCAACCCAAGATGCCTGGGTGTATCTTTTCTCACCTTTGTAAGTCGTATAAACACAATCTACTCCAGCCATGTAGGGGTTGTTCATCGCCATATATAATAGCTCAGACCAATGCTTGCAACTGTTAAGCCGGCTTTTAGTAAGTTATGGTTATATTCCTCAGGCATGACCTTCTTTACTGGTTTCTTTGGCAGCACCTTTTTTAATGGTTTTTCTACCTCTTTTTTTGGTTTCTCTACGAAGTGAGGAATGCTCTTGGTCATGTCAGAGTTCACGTCATTCACCCCAAACTTCATATCCTTAGTAGCTCGCTGCAGCTTATTGTTATAACCCACAACGGAATTGGTGTTAATAACCAAATTACTCGGCATTAACCAACAACCAGGCGACAAAGCGTAATCCAGTCGCACTTTAGACTGCTGCACCGCCAATTGATATCTCTGCACCGACTTGGATATGTCATTTTCTATTATTGCAGACTCAAATAAAGTTAGGAATTCTTCTTGTGTTTCCCGCGAAGCACCTTGGGATCCAATGATGGGGCTGCGGGTATTTACCTGCGCTCCTAAGATGCAGTACACAAATGCTTCAATGCTGCGGTTAATCCTGGCTAGGTTCCTTAAACCTTTTCCTTTCATCAACACGAATGGATCCCAAGTGCCTAGGTAGTTCGATTGGATTCTGGTAATTAATGAATTATTGCTCTTATCACCACCCATATCACCGAACTCTAACTCATTACTTGGGTATTCCTGATGCCCATAATCGGCTGGCTTCTCACCGTTGGCACCCCAAACGTAAACTATACCCAGCCCATGCGTCTTACCCTCTTTGTAACGAAAATCTTTTTGCTGTGGTTTGAACTCATTAATTAACCTTTCCAGGGCTGCGGCGTCATATCGATTATTCATTGGATTAAATGCCTTATCTCCCGGTAAAGGTACGTTAAGCTCCTTCAACAACCTCCTTACCGTAAAGGCAACGTGAAACCGCATGATCGGAACGTGAAACATATCCGCGGCAACGCCACAACCTTTAGTGGCGGCCCAGACAGCAAAGTTTAACTGCTGCGGCCAATATCGCATATTGGGTCCTGCTAACCATTCCCTGGCCTCTTTACCCGACGTATGCTTTAACATCGTATCCCCATAGATATTCCTTACTACTACATCAAATGATTGCCTACCCACTGAAATCTTCAGGAACGTTACCATCGTTTCAAAGTCGTTTACACCACCTTCAGCATCGTAAAATGGGTAATCTTCCTTGTTCATTAATAAATCCCTTGGGAAATTAGGCTGTACAACCGGTAAATGCTTCACCTGATCGACCAGCGTAGGTTTTAAATCCTCATTGCTGTACATTCTTTCACCGTTATAGTAAATACCATCGGGTCTTCTTTCGAACTTACTAGCACCCGCATGTGGAAACCTTTTCCTAAATTCTCTCCAATTCCAGTAATTTTGGTTGTCGTGTATATCATTCCCAAAAGCGTCGTACATTATATATAATGGATGTTATAGCATCAGCACCTCCGCTCTATCCTGATTTACCTAATGAATTGAATGCCGAGAACTTTCATTTGAATAAGGTAAATCTAATCCTGGCTTACTTGGAAGGGCAAACGAAACACTATGAAAAAGTCCAAAAAAAGTACGTCAGAGCCCGGAGTACGCTACATAAGATTGCGATAACTTCAGGATCCATATCTGTCGTGTTAACGGGCTCCGGCGTTGCTACTTCGCTTACTGGGCCGGGAATAATCGTTGGAGTTCCTTTGGCCGGCGTTGGGGCAGCCTGTGGTATTATTTCGGCTGTTGCTACGGGCATTATGAAACAGTTGTCAAGCAAAATATCGAAACATGACACGACAATAGCTCTGTCAAGGGCTAAAGTAAATACTATTACCGACCTTGTCTCAAAGGCTTTGCGTGACAGAAAGATAGACGACGTAGAATTCTCGCTTATTCTGGCCGAAGAGGAAAAGTACGAGAAATTAAAGTCGGACATAAGAAATAAAAAAACAGTCGTAAAAGATCTTTCCGAGGAATCTCGCAAAAAGATCTACCAAGAAGCGAAAGAAGAGCTTCAAAGAAAGCTTGCTCAGTAAGCATCTGCTTTGAAAAAAGCGAGACAGGATTTCATTTACATATCGAACGTCAGTCTAGAAATTACGCGTAATATAAATTCAGTGAATTATTACGCGTAATATAATTTCAGTGAATTATTACGCGTAATACGAATCATTTAGCGAATTATTACGCGTAATATGAATTATTTGCATAACCTTATTTGGCAAATTATTACGCGTAATATAAATACACGTAATATGTTATTGTCGCCTCGGAATCCATCCTAACAGAGGGTGGTTGGGGTCGATTTCGTGAAATATTTCGTAGATTACGTCAGGGTAATAAGGAATATCCTTATTCAGCTGACAAAACATCCACTCGGCTCTGCTCATATCAGAAACCTCAGGAATAGACTTACCGGTAATTTCAGACAAAAGATAGGGAATAGCTTTGTAATACTTCCCTAGCTTTAATTTTTCTAGCGTTTTCCGCAGGCTTTGTGGCGTTGGCTCTTCTAAGTGGCCTATAATTCTTTCCATTACTTCGTTATCTAAATATACTGGCTGATGACCTTGTATGTGACTCATCCAGTCTCTGAAGTATTTTATTCTTTTGTATGGGGTCTTCTTACGACCTCCATTAGCATAATATTGCTCTCTGGTGGCATTTGGTACAGCATTACGAATATTCTTACCACACTCGTAACATTGTGCTGACGTGTCGTCTTCTATTTGCATTTTCTTACCACAACACCAGAAACCCTTGGGCTTGGGTATGTTAATTTTAGGTGCTAAGCAAACTATGCAGAAGTTGTTTACGAACTCTTTACATTCATGCATCGTATATCCAACAGAATACCCTATACTTCGTTTGCAGTACCCAACAGAGCAGCAGTAAGGGACACACCGCGGAATTTCCGTAAATCTGCTGTACCCGCGTTCGTAATTTCCCGGGTAAAACCCGCAAATATACGGCATCAATCGCGAGTCCCCCTTACTGCTGCTAAAATCGATCAATGGTCCGATTTTATTCGATGTGCACCCTCCCTGTAAAAGTTCTGGTTACGGCCCTGATTCTAGGCTTGAGTTTGGATCATATGCTGACGCCATTCCATGTTCGATAAGACGACAGACCATTGAAGAGACCTCGATTTTCTATTTCTTTGACAAACAATTGCCATTGGCGTCATCAATGTTGACACTGACATTATCAGTAGGTTGAAACCTGATACACAGACGCTGTTCGCTTGAGGTCTTCAAAGTTCTCAACGATCTGCTTTTAAGTCGAGCAGTCGTACGTTTTCTTGAGTAAAAATCTCAGCTATTTATATTCTATATTGTACAAGGAACTCTCTAAGACTTCTTCGCTCAAACCAGTTGTCTTTTACTCTACAAGAAAAGGTAATTCCCCACAATGACTACACAAACAATTGCTCCTCGCTTCTGCGCCAGAAGAAAACACCAACGTGTGAATTGTAAGCTAGTTGCGTCGGTATCAATTATTTTATTGACTCGTTTCTTTTACTGCCAATTAAACTTCTTTCATGCCTGAATTTTGATAGAATCATTTAAAGTTTTCTACTTCCGTATTTGTGTCGCCATGTTAATCACGAAAGGCACGAAAAAACTTATAGTTTCGTAGTTTCGGGCAAGCAGTTCAAGGAAGAAAGTACAATAGCTAGTGTTCATTTATCGCATGTAAATTCATAAACCGCCTAACATAAAAACTAATTCGATAAACACATAAACGCAAGTAAGTCAAGTAATAATGTTTTAACGACGGTGGCACGAACGTGTGTAAACGAACGAACCTAGTTGCTATGCCAACGCATTTGTTTTGACTTTGTTTTGGCAAATCAGTAACATAATTTTAGCTTAGTGATGACCTTTCGACTCTTCTTTTCTCATTGCGTGTTTCTTTGCTTTCTTGGCACGTTTTTACTTCACTTACTCTTAATTCGAACTCGGATTTAGCACCAATAAAATGGCAGAGGCCATGAAAAGCTGAACAAAAAAAACGCATTCTATGTCAAAAGTGTGTCTATTTAGGATCGAGTCTAAAACTCCACACGAGTACAACACGAGTGAACACGAGCAAACACGAGTGAACACGAGCAAACACGAGTGAACACGAGCAAACACGAGTGAACACGAGCAAACACGACCCGAACACGAGTCGAACACGACAGAACACCAGTCGAACACGATGAACACGAGTCGAAAAAAGATACCAAGTGTGCATTCATTCATTCATTCACTTATTCGTTCATTAATTTATTCCCTTCGTTCGTTCGTTCTTGGTTAATTTATTTATATTTGCTTACTTTTTCTGATTTTTTTAAAACCTTTTTTCGACTCGTGTTCACTCGTGTTCACTCGTGTTCACTCGTGTTCACTCGTGTTCACTCGTGTTCACTCGTGTTCACTCGTGTTCACTCGTGTTCACTCGTGTTCACTCGTGTTCACTCGTGTTCGAATCGTGGGGAGTTTTAGATCAGTTCGTCTATTAAGCTGATGATTTACATCGCGAAAAATTGTCGTTGTGAATTGTCCAGTGTAACAGCGTACGGTGCTGTTACATTGAAATGGCTTCCCATAAGAATTGTTATCGTATGAGTGGGAAGAGTACGGTAGTGACATACTGTACGGCGCGTGAGCGGTATAACATGCTATAACATTGAAATGGCTTCCCATAAGAATGGTTATTGTTGTACACGGTGCGATTATATGCCGCAACATTGAAATAGCTTCCCATAAGCTTAAGAATGGTTATTGTTGTACAAGATAATACCTGCCGTAACACTGAAATGGTTTCCTATGAGAATTGTTATCGTATGAGTGGGAAAGGCGTACTGTAATGACAGTATACGACATACATGCCGTAACATTGAAATGGCTTCCTATTGTTGTTATAACGCTTCCCAATCATATAAGAATCGCTCAACCGCCTTGTCTTGTCAAATGCTTATTGTTGGCAAAGGGTCCAAAACTAACTCCATTTGACCTCGAGGTCCATACTGCCCTCTATATTTCAATTAACATCCTTTTATTTTTAATTTTTTTAAAAGTGTTTTGAAGAAGAATATCGCAATGGCAACCAATCCACTGATGCACTGCTTTCAAATTTTGGCACTCCTGCTCTTCCTTAATACCGAAAACATGTTGTCACAATCCAGCGTCAGTAATTCGCGTACGTAATCTGTTTAATACTAGTGTCAAAAAATAGCTATATTCTATATACGAGCGAAAATTGGTTCCTCTCTTGAGAGCTGTGTGTAAAGAATATTGAGTAGTAGACAAATTGGAGAGCTCCGCCAAAAACGCCTAGAAATAAAGTGCACTTAAAATTATTCAGAAATTGAAAAAGTAAAAAATAAACGAAAACCGAAAATGCAAAACGCTAATTAAGAAATAGCTATAAATTGTACGCGACAGGTCACCAGGCCCAGAAGAGTTGTCCGAGAGACACTGGGTACTATTGCGATAGAACTAAGATAGTTAACACAGCACGTGAACTTTAGTTATGAAATTTAGTTATTAAGAGGAATATGGGAGATTGTTATTGAGTTTTTCTTTTGGATTCGATAGGGACACATTCGGTAAGTCTATTATAGTTTGTATTAGATCACACAGATTGATTCTAAGACTCTCTTTGATTGTATTTATAGTGAACCGCGCATCGATACACGACACATCGACGCATCAACACAGCATACTTTCGAGAATTTCTATCTTGTGGCATAATAACGACATGAGAGATAATGAATCTTCGTTTAATCTGATTAGGAAATAGATGTATGTATTGAATGCGAGTTTCATGAAGGACCCAATAAATATAGATTGATGAAAGCATAGTTAATATCGATGAAAGGCAAGAATATTTTCTACATTAGTTCACGAATTCGCCTAAGCAACGAGACATTATGGCAGACAGTGGAGACAATGTGGCACGACACAGGAAGCCCAGCGCACTTGCGAGTACGGAAGGCGCGAGAGGAGAAAGGGCTCTAGAGTTAAAAAGATCGAAATCTGGATATATTGGAAGACTTACTAAATATTACAATGAAGTTAGAGACATTATCGAACGTTCTGAGAACTATGTTGACATTGAACTTGTTTTGAGGATTAAAGATAAGATCTCAACGACATTTGATATCTTTGTGGAATGTCATACCGAATATCTTGAGTTTTTGAGAGAAGAAAAATCCCGAGATGAAGCTGTTAAGATTTATCGAGACCAGTGTCTAGTTAAGTGCGATGTCGAAGAGCAAATTGATTCCTGGATTTCTAATATGAGAGAGAGGAATTGGTCAGCTCCTGAGCCTACTCCATTTCTTATGAGGCCTGCTGATTCTGCAAGCCAAAGTGGATCGGATACTAGTTCGAAGAGAAGTGGTGGAAGTAGATTGAGCACAACCTCAAAATTAAAGATTAAAGCCGAAGCTAGACATGCAGTAGCCCTCCTTAAACTAAAACAACTCGAAGAAACACAGGTGTTACAAGATCAAATTGACGAAGTAGAATTAAAGATGAAATTAGAAGAAGCTATGAAGCTCAATAAAATGAAGCGAAAACAAGTTTTCCTTGAAGCACGACATGAAGCAGAACGAAGAAACACAGAATTACAAATTTACGAAAAATCTGAAATGCACGATGAAAATGTTGAATTGCACGACTTAGATTACGAAACGGCCGAGAAAACTGAATTGCATATTAAAGGAAAACGTGAAAAAACCGAATTGCATATTAAAGAAGACACTCGCGAGAAACCTGAATTGCATGATATGAGGAACACTGAACCGTATGAATCACAAAGGACTTATAATCTTCAAAACCGATATCCATTCCAGGATAATGAACCTAGTCATGATCATGAACTGATCTTCGTCACACCACCGAAACAAAGTACACCTAAAGAATCAACAAGAGTTGTTAGTAAAAATCCGTTCTCAACTAACCCGTTTATGTGTCCAGCAATGGAAACCAAGCAAGATATTACTATACCAATGGCTGAAACTGTAACGAAAGGTCACACAATTGCGGGAACGCCTTCGACTCCAACTGCTGAAGAATGGCTAGCTATGAATTCAACCAATTTACTTGAAAGTCACTGCTTCACCGATTTCTATCCGAATGTCGAAGATGATTCATCGAAAGATAATGAAGTGTACAATGAGATGATCAAACAACAGGAACGCATGGTATCTACGATGGCCAACGCTCTGATGTTACCCAAGCCGGAACTTTTTACGTTCGACGGCAATCCCCTGCATTATTGGAGATTTGTACGTAACTTTGAAAGAAACATTGAACAAAAGTCTACCGATGAAGGTGAAAGGTTAAATTATCTTTTACAATATTGCTCAGGCAAAGCAAGGGAAGTGGTAAGGAACTGTGTTGTTATGAAACCATCTATTGGCTATGCAACCGCGCGAAGGCTGCTGAAGGAGCGATTTGGAGAGCCGTACGTCATAGCCAGTGCATACATGGAACAGATTACTAAGGGACCTCCGTTGAGAGCGTCCGATCGCGAAGGTCTGCTAAACTTCGCAGACAAATTAAAGGATTGTGAACTGACGATTAAATCCATTGGCTATCTAGATGATTTAAATAGCGCAGATAATTTGAGACAAATAGCCGAACGCTTTCCCATCCATCTGAAGGCAAGATGGCTAGATTTGACTAGAGTAATCAGAAATGGTGGAGGAAAACCGAATATTGGCCAAATGTCAGAGTTCATTACAGAAAGGGCTATGGCGGCAAACGACCCAGTATTTGGCAACATTATGGACATTAAGGATCAAGTCAAGATCGAAAAACCGCGACAAAGACACAGACCAGCTCGGGTGAGCGCGCCTAGAGCTACCGCGTTAGCTACGCAAGCCGAAAAGCCGAAGGTTTCCGACATACCAAGCATTGCCTTTAACACTCTTAACAACAAACCACCTCAGACACAAACAACGAAATGTTGGCTTTGTGAAGGAACGCATGTGCTTGCAAGTTGTTGTGAATTCGAGAAGAAGACTCATGAGGACAGAGTAAAATTTGTTCGTGCTAAAGGACTGTGTGATAATTGCTATAAAAGAGGACATAAAGCTAGAGAGTGCTTCCAGAAAGGACAATGTAAAATCGAAGGATGTGAAGGAAAGCACCACACGTTATTGCACGCTCCAACCAACAACGCCCAAAAGGACAATGAAAAACCACCTGGAAGTAAGTCGAATTACGCCGTGAATTTAGATTCCAAAGGCGTGAGTAAACCCACTGGTGAAGGAAGGAAAGGTAAAGTCTGTCTACCCATTGTACCAGTTCGTATACGTGGTAAAGGGAGAAATACAACCGTTACTACGTATGCGCTCCTAGATAAAGGATCGGATACCTCACTATGTGAACAACGACTGTTAGAGCAGCTGAATGTTGATGGCGAAGAGCGAACCTTTTCCTTGACAACGATCGACAAAGTGAAAAGCCAAAAAAGAGGACGCATTGCTAGCTTGGAGGTAATGTCACTAGAGTCTGATGAAGTAATTGAAATACCAGCAGTTTGGTCCGTTGATAGACTATGCATTTCTACTGAAGGGGCACCAACGCAACAAGACCTTTACAAATGGTCACACCTAGATGGTATAACGGTGCCGGAGATTGACAGCTGCGAAGTGGCATTGCTAATCGGTAACGACACGCCCGAAGTATTCTGGGCGCTAGAAGAACGACGAGGGAATCGAAAGGAACCTTACGCCGTGAAGTCTTTACTCGGATGGACGATCATTGGTCCAGTTGACGACGCAACAAATAGAAACAGTCTGAATACATGTTTTATAACGCTACAAGATGACGAACTAAAGCAGCAAGTAGAAAGATTTTGGAAGACGGACTTTGGAGACCCGATACTAAGCATCAAGGAGTCGATGTCAGTAGAGGACAGAAGAGCTTTATCTATCATGGAAGAAAGTGCTGTTTTAGTCGGAGGTCACTACGAAGTTTCTCTTCCTTGGAAGCATGGTGAACCATGTATTCTGAACAACCGTCAGTTAGCTGAATCGAGATTAGAGTCGTTGAAAAGAAGATTTCTAAAGGACCCCGAAGTTCATCAGAGATACAAGGCTGTCATAGACGATCATCTTGACAAGGGTTATGCCCGTAGGATACCTGAAGAGAGCCAGAATCCCTCAGATCAAGCAGTGTGGTACCTACCTCACCATGCCGTCGTTAACCCTCGAAAACCAGAAAAGATGCGCGTAGTATTTGATTGCGCCGCGAAGTTTAAAGGAACTTCTTTGAACGATCAACTACTCCAAGGGCCAGATATGACAAATAATTTAGTGGGAGTTCTCACTCGATTTCGAGAGGGACCTGTTGCTTTAGCAGCAGATATTGAATCTATGTTCTTACAAGTGAGAGTTAACCCGAAGGATTGTGACATGTTGAGATTTTTATGGTGGCCAGACGGCGCCATTGACAAGCGACCCTCTGAGTTTCAGATGCTAGTACACTTATTCGGAGCAACTTCTTCTCCAAGCTGCGCAGGCTTTGCATTGAGGAAGACGGCTGATGACAATCGTGCCAAATTTAGTAAAGATGTCGTAAACTCTGTATACCGGAATTTTTACGTGGATGATTACCTGAAATCTACCAAAACTGTAGATGAAGCTAAACACTTAGCACTTGAGCTTAGCCAATTGTTAAAACAAGGCGGCTTCCGTTTAACAAAGTGGATGAGTAACAGTAAGGACGTTCTCGATACGATACCAGAGTCTGAGAGAGCTAAAACGGTCAAGAAATTGAACTTTGAAAGACTGCCAAATGAAAGAGCACTTGGTGTTCACTGGAAGGTAGAATTAGATCGTTTGGGACTAGAGATCGAAGTGAAAGAAAAGCCTCTAACAAGACGCGGGATACTATCAGTAATGAGTTCGGTCTACGACCCACTAGGTATTGTCTCTCCAGTTATGTTACCCGTAAAGGTACTGTTGCAAGATCTATGTAAACAAGATATTGGGTGGGACGATCCAATCCCAGTAGAAGAGATGATAAAATGGAAGAAATGGCTGGTCGAACTACCTCAACTTTCCAATGTATCTATACCACGTTGCCTAGAACCACCGGATCTGGGTGAAATCTTGTCAAGAGAGTTACATCATTTTGGCGACGCTTCCCAAACGGGTTATGGAGCAATCTCGTATTTGAGGTCAGAGAACGCCAACGGAGAAATACACGTTTCTTTCTTGATTGGCAAGTCCCGGCTAGCACCAGTGAAAACAACTACGATACCTCGATTGGAGCTGTCTGCAGCTATCCTTGCAGTAAAGTCCGATTGCATGCTGAGGGAGGAATTAGACTTACAAGTTCAAGACTCTTTCTTTTGGACGGATTCTACCACAGTACTACGTTACATTTCTAACGAGAAGAAAAGATTCACGACGTTTGTAGCCAACAGAATTGCAGTTATCCGTGAAGTCTCGAGTACTCAACAGTGGAAGTACGTGGATTCAAAGAGTAATCCAGCTGACGATGCCTCAAGAGGCTTAAGCGCAGACGAAATGAAGAATGACGTTAGATGGCTAAACGGACCGGAATTCCTGTGGCAGAAGAGAGATCTATGGCCTATGTTACCCTTTAACTTAACCCAGATTGCCGACGATGACCCAGAGATAAAACGAGAGAAGCAAGTGAATTTGGTCCAAGTAACACAAGAAGATATTCTAAATACCATGTTTAAGGGTTTTTCTTCGTGGCAGCGGCTACGCATCGCTATTGCTTGGTTGATGAGATACAAATGTTTTCTAGTGAACGCTTATCGTTTAAGTCATGGACACAAAAACACCAGAGAATTAAGCTATGATAAGATCAACGTATCAGAGCTGAAAGCAGCCGAACGCGAGATTGTCAAGCACGTACAACGTCAATCCTTTCAGCGAGAGTTGGCTGTTCTTAAATTGCGTGGATGTAGCGAAGGTAATGCAGTAAAGAACGAACTCCATTCCAAAAGGAAAGTGGTTGAAAGATCTAGTCCTATATACAAGTTAGACCCACAACTACGAGATGATATGTTATGCGTTGGAGGACGTCTGAGTAATGCTCCCATTTCAGAAAGAGCCAAACACCCACCAATCCTGCCTAAAAATCATCATGTTTGCGACTTAATCATCCGTCACTATCACCAGATGTACGGCCATGCAGGCAAGGAACATGTGCTTTCACTCATAAGAAGGGCATTCTGGATCATAAATGCAAGAGTATCAGTACGAAGACTACTTGATCGTTGTTTTGATTGTCGCAGACGCAACGCACCCCCTTGTGAACAGATAATGGCTGACTTGCCCCAAGACAGACTGACACCTGACATGCCACCGTTTTCTTATGTTGGAGTAGATTTCTTTGGCCCTATACAAGTGAAAAGAGGACGTTCTGTTGTCAAACGATACGGTTGTCTGTTCACATGCTTGACCGTAAGAGCAGTTCACATTGAGATCACTCACACCTTGGAAACTTGTAGTTTCATCGATGCACTCTATCGTTTTATCAATCGAAGGGGCAAACCTTTACTAATCCGAAGCGACAATGGTTCCAATTTCAAGGGCGGAGAAAGAGAGTTAAGAGAGTCCATTCAAGAGTGGAACCAGCAAGCTGTACACAAGTTCCTGAGACAAAGAGACATCGAATGGATCTTCAATCCTCCAACGGCGAGTAATATGGGTGGCGTGTGGGAAAGACTTATTAGGTCGGTTAGACAAGTACTACGTGTGCTGCTGAAGGAACAGATAGTAGATGACGAAACGTTATTGACTGTTATGACCCACGTCGAAGCAATTCTTAATAGCCGACCGTTGACTCCTTGTAGCGACGACTCCAAGGATGAAGACCCCTTGACACCTAACCAAATACTACTTCTACGCAATGAAACATGTCTACCCCCTGGGGTATTTACAAAGGACGATGTCTTTGCAAGACGAAGATGGCGCCAAGCGCAATACTTAGCCGATCAATTTTGGAAACGTTGGGTAAAGGAGTATTTGCCAATGTTACAGGAGAGAGCAAAGTGGAACCGACCAAGACGAAATGTAGCTGCGGGAGATATTGTACTCGTAGTAGATCAGAATGTACCAAGAGGAAGTTGGCCCCTTGCGCGTGTTTTGGAAGTGCATACAGCTAAGGATGGCTACGTAAGATCAGCGAAAGTGAAGACGAAGACAAGTATTCTAACTCGTCCCATCAACAAGCTTTGTTTGTTGGAAGGCGTGGTCTGTGCCAACCAATAATGACTGATGTGAACATTATAGTCTGACTGCAGTATGAGTATAATTCAAGCTGTCGCGTTGAGTTTAAGATTAGATTGAAATGAGATACTTAAAGGTACGCTCATTTGGTGCCGGCGATGTACGCGACAGGTCACCAGGCCCAGAAGAGTTGTCCGAGAGACACTGGGTACTATTGCGATAGAACTAAGATAGTTAACACAGCACGTGAACTTTAGTTATGAAATTTAGTTATTAAGAGGAATATGGGAGATTGTTATTGAGTTTTTCTTTTGGATTCGATAGGGACACATTCGGTAAGTCTATTATAGTTTGTATTAGATCACACAGATTGATTCTAAGACTCTCTTTGATTGTATTTATAGTGAACCGCGCATCGATACACGACACATCGACGCATCAACACAGCATACTTTCGAGAATTTCTATCTTGTGGCATAATAACGACATGAGAGATAATGAATCTTCGTTTAATCTGATTAGGAAATAGATGTATGTATTGAATGCGAGTTTCATGAAGGACCCAATAAATATAGATTGATGAAAGCATAGTTAATATCGATGAAAGGCAAGAATATTTTCTACATAAATATATCGATCTATATATATATATATATATATATATATATATAATTAATATCATCATCATCATCATTATTATTATTATTATTATTATTAATCATCAGCTACTACTTCAAATAACGTCTTAACATCATTTACATCACCAGTAACAACATTAGCACCATCGTTAACAACAGGATCAATAACAACAGCACCATCACCAATAGCAGCAACAACAACAGCAGCAACAACAGGAGCAGCAACAATAGCAGCAACAACAGGAGCACCAACAACAGCAACAACAACAACAGCAGCATCAACAGCAGCAGCAACAGGAACAGCAACAGGAGCAGCAACAACAACAATAGGAGCAAAAGGAGCAGCAACAACAGTAGCAGCATCAACAACAGTAGCAACAACAGCAGCACCAACAACAGCAGCACCAACAACAGCAGCACCAACAACACCACCAACAACAGGAGCAGCAACAATAGCAGCAACAACAACAGCACCAACAACAGTAGCATCAACAACAGTAGCAACAACAGGAGCAGCAACAATAACAGCAACAACAACAGTAGGAACAACAGCAGTAACAACATGTATTATTTCAACAGCAACAACAGCAGTCAACGGATCAACAACCGAAAACAAAGTATATATGTAACTTTGATCTCATATGCTCGTTTCGCTCTCTGCTCTGCTCTGCTCTGCTCTGCTCTGCTCTGCTCTGCTCTGCTCTGCTCTGCTCTGCTCTGCTCTGCTCTGCTCTGCTCTGCTCTGCTCTGCTCTGCTCTGCTCTGCTCTGCTCTGCTCTGCTCTGCTCTGCTCTGCTCTGCTCTGCTCGTCTTTATAGCAAGTTATCTTTATATATGCAAGTTTATTAAAACCCTTAGACATATTTTTCTTTCTATCTTAAGACCACAACCACATGGCCTAATACCACTCCAACTCCAAGCGGATTGTCCACGGAAGCCACAATCGGTATCGCTGTTGGAGCTATACTGGGAGTTATTCTGATAGTAGTCTTGGCAGTGCTTGTGTACAAGGTGAGTTCATAATAGACTATTTAAACGACGGGGCGGCCGTTTTGAATAACAATGTATTGTGAAATCGTCTAGAGGTGCAAATATATATACAAAGCCTGGTAATGGCGTCGATTGACATTAACAGTTCACAAAAAAAGTAGCAAAAACTTAAATTGACTAGAGATGAATAAAAAAATGTCGTTCGTTCAGCATCTTCGTTTTTTTGCCCCCGAGGCGTCCCCATAATGCCTTGCGATTTAATATGACCGACACGTCCTCGAAGTAGTTATCTGAAAAAGAACTTGTGTAATTTAAAAAGAATGTGCTGTAACTATACTCTGGCATTTTAGATATAAGATACAGCAAGTTTAAAGTCAACGTTTTCATTTTATAATATTTGGAATGAATGTTTTCGCGTAAAACTGAGGCTTTGTTACGAGGCAAAACTTAGCTGAAACTAGTTTTTGTTTTTCGATGTTACGAGTGATCTTTTCACGGGAAATTGCACCCTACCACAGAACCATATATCACTCCAAAACAGGGTTCAAACACGTTTTTTTACCGCCGAAAAAGTGGAGAACCCGGAGATTATAATCTAGTGACAGTGACAAACTACTTCAATTTCTACTTTTCTATGTGTGTGTGTGTTTTTTCTAATATCTAAACTCTTTTCTTATTGTTTTTTGATTTGAAGCGTGTTGGTAAGAAATCAAGGAAAGTAACCGTATCAACAGTAAACCCTGATGCTAAGGAAGAAAATGAGCTAAAGAACCAAGGTTTGATTTCAGAAAGATAATCAATGCATCTCCATATAAACATGTCATCATTACATCATCTTATCATCTTATCATCATCCATCATCCATCATCCATCATCCATCATCCATCATCCATCATCCATCATCCATCATCCATCATCCATCATCCATCATCCATCATCCATCATCCATCATCCATCCCATCATCCATCATCCATCATCCATCATCCATCATCGAATCATCGATCATCGATCGATCATCGATCATCAATCATCAATCATCAATGCGCAATTACCATCATCACATCAACAACACCAAAATCCTATCACCATCACTATCGTTATCATTATCAATCACTACGATCTACACCATCATCGACCATCATCACCATTATCGATTATGGTCAGAGAGTGTTTTCCAATGCAGGAAACAAATCTCTTTTTTCGTTTTCGTTCATTTTTCCTTTTTTTTCTTCTTCTTCTTCCCCCTTAAATGTTTACTTTTCATTTCCTGAGTTTGTTGCCGCCTCTACTCTAGTTATCTCTTTAAAAATGCTTTATAATAAAAACGTATGGTTTCATTTAACTCACACATTTATCTCTCTCCTACAGGTGACGCGATCTAGGGCGCCAACACTAAATACCTGTCAAAAACGGCCAAAACTTCGTTAGCTTCCGTGATAGAATCATAGGGGGGAAAAACTCAAACTAGACATTTTAATAGAGTAGGTAGACATATATATCTCAACAATGAAAATCGTTTGCGCATGCGTCAGATTGTCCAATAATATACGATCTCGTATCCAGAGTGTTTATTTCTTACTGCGCATGCTCGACAATATAATTTCGTCAAGCATGCGCAGTAAGGAAGGGCTCTGTTTAAGAGATTAGGTTTTTAGGGGGAAATATCTTAGTACAAGCATTAGAAAAATTTTACATAAAATAAAAACAAGCCATGTCAAGGCATTGCTCAATAGATTTCTAAAAAAATCTAACTATTAAGAATTGAGCTTTGGAGACCTTTTTCCGCTTGTGTGTAATTTTTTCCCATTTCAGAAGACGAGTTTGTCTTATCATGCGCAACTGTTAAACAAAAAGAATAATGCTTTAGGGAATGACACGTGATCCAAAACCATAACTTTCAGTTTGAATTGGTATGTAGTCGTCTTATACTGTATTTCTTAAGAGCGGTCTACTCACGTGTGATTTCAAGTCCAGGGAGAGTTTGGTTCCCAAACAGAAGCCGAATCACTGGCATATTACTTGTGTGCGATAGTTTATGCTGTATAAAGTAAATTTGAAGTGAAATTCAGTGAAAATACAGTTTTTCTTAAATCTTCTGACTTGGTATAAACATTTCAGAAATTTTTTTGTGTGTTTGACTTTACCATATTACAGTCAAACCAGCTCTTGCCTTCCTATCAAGGTTCAAAGATTTATTCATTATTGGAAATTTGATTTTTATCCTGCTTTGAAGTGCCGTGCATTAACTGATGAAACGAACGTTGTAAATTTCAATCCCGGTCTTTGCCTCAAAACATCAAAATGTTCATTTGTAAAAGGAAATTTTTTGGCCGAATTAAAACTGCACACCAAACAACTAAGGCCCCGTCCACACGTATCCGGAAATTTGTGTATCCGCAAATTTTTTTTTTGCGGATACGGGTTGCGTCCACACGTGTCCGGAAATTTTTGTATCCGTATCCGGAAATTTTCGAAAACGGTCTCCAGAGTGGAAATTTTCGAATACGCTCCAAATACAGATACGTGTTGACGGTCGTATCCGCAAATTTTCGAATACGATGACGTAAACACGATTTTGCGCATGCTCAATAAGAAAAACTATCCGTCAAAGGGACTAGACACTAGCGTGCATCAGGGCGGACCAAGAAATTTCCGGACACGTGTGGACCGTGAAAACGATTCGAATACGCTGCGTGTGGACGCAAACATTTTCGTATCCGATAAAAAAAGTTTGCGGATACAAAAATTTCCGGATACGTGTGGATGGGGCCTAAAAAAACCGGTCAGCTACAATTGTTGAGTTATTTTAGCTTTGTACGAATCTGTGAAGAACTAAAACGCATGAGCTGGTTTTGACTGTAAGTGTTTCATTTGTAGCAGATAAGATTTACTCTATAATTCATTAGGGCCCCTCTGGACACCAGCTTTTAGCTGAATGGGCCACCTTGTTTAAATAAAGGTTCCATGACCATAAAAAATATATGGAGAAAATTTGTACCAAACAATTTGTATTTTTCTCTGTTTTTTTGCTTTTTGTTTTTGTTTTTGTTTTTTGATTGTTTTTTTTTTTGTTTGTTTATTTGATTGTTTCTTTCTTTCTTTCTTTCTTTCTTTCTTTCTTTCTTTCTTTCTTTCTTTCTTTCTTTCTTTCTTACTTTCTTTCTTTCTTTCTTTCAATACCAGTTAAAGTGCACCTAACCCCTTTGATAATACTTTCAGTACTGGTTCTGCATAAAGTAAATAGTTGATTGGTAAAATATTTCTTGACTTGAGTGATGCCTTTTTTAAGTTATGAAGGTTTATACTTCCAATATTTTAATGATGATGACGTCAGGAAGGTATTTGAGTGTTTTTGTTGTAACTAGTAATAGTAAATGCTGGCCATTTTGAAAATACGAATTTAAAAAAGCTTTCATGTAAACCATGAGTAAAATAATGATGCTTTTAAAAAGTACTGTACATTTAATTAATCAAACCTTAATAGACGTCACACTTATTAGCATATTGGAAGTATAAACCTTCATAACTTAGAGACGCATCACTCAAATCAAGAAATATTTTACCATTTAACTATTTACTTCATGTAGAATCAGTACTGAAAGTATTGTCGAAGGGTTCATGTGCAATAGCGCAGCGCAGCCGTGACGTCATAAAAACGAAGAAAAAGGCGAAATTCGGACAAACAAACTTACAAGTTTACTTTCAGCAGATAATTTTCACAGCCGATCGCAGATGATCTTAGTTTACATGGGTTATTATTGTAACTTTAAGTAAAAATAATAAAATCGGTTCGTATATACTCCTCGTAGCGGTTAAACAGAATACATACATACACACACACACACACACACACACACACACACACACACACACACACACACACACATACATACATACTTTATTCGTCCTCTTTAAGGCTTTTCAGAATAAAGGGCCTAATTAATTACAATTAAAATAATACTATATATAATTATATAAGAAGCAAAAAGAAAAGATCAAAGGATAAAGTAAATAAATAGATAAATAAATTGTACAATTAAATTACGTTAAGGTTTTAAAAAATCTGAAATAAGATGCACTGTTTGTCCGAATCTTTAAGCTATTTTTAGAATCAGTGCGCTGCGCAATTTAAAAAGTGCATTTCGACCGAGTCCGACTACGGACCCGCGCATCACCACCTCAACCAACTCTCGGTGCTGGCCAGGAGGAACGCAGGCTCCGGGGACGAGATTAAACAACCCAGATGTGTTTAAACTAGGATATTTGAAAAATTAATATATCTTATTCTTACTTTGGAAAACTTTCCAGCTTCTTGTCCCTCATCTACTCTACGTCTTCCTTGGTTTGTGGTAAGTCCATAAATTAATCCAAAAGACACGAGAGATGTTTAGATTTGACCTCAGTATATATGACGTATGATATTAATGTTGAGGAAACTTTAAAATTTGAAAAATTTTAAACAGACCATTTATAATTTACTTTATAGAAGGATAAGGACCTTTTAGATTGTATTAATGTTATTTGTTAGTTAAAGAAGCTGGATGTATACCTATTTTTCTGGACGTTTGTATGGATTTATATGAAGACTAAATATTCTTGTATTCAAATGAATATTCATATCTACAATATATAAACTCAATATAAACACCGGAAATCATATTAGAAACCGCAAATTTTTTCCTGGCTTAAATGTAGTTTATTAGATATGCATTATTATCTTAAAATATAAGATATTTTAAGCTTACTCATATAAAATGATCGACCTTATTAATTAATATTCATCTAAATAATAAATTTATGCATGGCTTTAAAATAAATCCTGTGTTTTATTGACATATTGTCTGCAAGTTCAATGATGGCTGGCAAGACATTGTTCTACTGGATATCAGTGTCCTTATTTCACTTTATTTTGTATCCTGTTGCATGTGCACAGCATAATACCAGTAAGTATTAGAAAAAAACAAATTCTTGCTCTTTTGTTAAAGACCCCAAGAAGGATCCTATATTTAACGATAAGACCCACAGCACTTGTGGTCTACTTAGTAATTGGGCTATTGACTCTTAGGCCATGAAGACGAGAAGACTACTTAATTATTTTAGTCAAATCCAACTTGTCGGTCCAATATATAGATGCAAACAATTTTGAAATAAAGTTACAGTAAATTTAATGTTTTATTTTAGTTTTCAAAGCTTGCAAGTTTAGTGGGATATAACTTATAGAGCGTTTTCACGCGACGTCACAGCGGCCATTATGGGGTACCAAAACAATACATTTTTTATCCTCCAGGAATTGAACTCTACTTTTATGCAAATACTGTGCAGAAAGTTTCTATTGTTTATGGCTGCCTTCTCATGTGATTGAAAACGCTAGAATAGCCTAATAACTAGCTCATCCAAGCTAGTTGGTTTTGGGTAAAAGTCAATAGCCCCTGAGACGTCTGAAGACCGAATGAGCTGTTCACTTGTAGACCATGAGGGCAAGAGGGGTAATAATAAATCGTTTTAGTACAAGCCAAAGGAGGATCCACTAGTATGCCACAATGCAAGTGAGATATAAGGTTTTTCTATTCCATACCTTTTAACGATACTGTATTTTTAAATTCTTCAAGAGATTTAAAGATACTCATCAAAATACTGAAATACTTTGTGAGAAATTTCAGGTTCAGCACAGATCCTACAAATGGCTACTTTTATTTGTCAAATTAGTCAAACTTTTCTTTATCAAATGCTAAACAACATGTTAGCATTATTAATATTAGTGGTAGAGGTATCTTTATAAAGAAAAACAACAACAAATAAACCAGTTAAAGCCAAAGAAAACAATAATAAGTGTACAAGGCCACTTGGGATTCTAGTGGATCCTGATATGAGTGCAAACCTACTGATATGTCAAATAAATGAATATAAACAATTTTGGAATTTGAAATATATATTTTTGCATTGTTTTTGTTTTCAAAACCAGCACTTTTCATGACTAGTGGTCTACCTATCACTTATAGACCACTTAAGTAGCTTAGCCAATTGGAGCTCAGGCGCACAGTTCCCTGCGCCATGTTAAAAGGTAGCCTTACCTTTGCATCAAAGCGAGGCGGATGGTGAGCTTGCAATCATAAAGACGTGTGAATAATTGTTCAAGGTGTTAAAAAAAAGGTGCAAGCGCACCATCCATCTTGCTTCAACGCCAAGACACAGCTACCTTTCAAAATGGCGCAGGGATCTGTGAAAGGAGCTATTGTGATAGACCTTTAGTAGGTTTATATTTCTGGGAATCCTGTGAGTGATATATAAGATTAGGAATTGGACTTTTTCATGATGTTGTCATTGAACTCTACTACCAGACTCCCTTGCACACTTTCTTTTGTCCAGTTAATTAGCACTAACTGTCTTACAAATCTCTTGAGGAAATACAAATTTAAATGATAATAAAAATTCACCAAGCATTATGGTGGTGGTTGTAAAATGACGCCATCATACAAATGTCCTATTCAACAAATATTGCTATTGGTCTATTATTTTGATTAATGATTTATTAATCTCTGTTACTGTTAACAGCTACGTCATCATTACCACCACCACCAACAACAACAACAACACAAGCATCACCTTCAGTACGTTCTACAGCACTGCAAACAAAAGCAACGCCTTCAGTACCAACAGCTATCCAATCCATATTCATCACACTCTCCTTCGATATATCTTGGAAAAAATTCTGTCTGCTCAGCAAAAAATTCAGGGAGAGATTCTCGACCCATCTCATTGAACAAAACAAAGACAAAATAATCCACATTATCTCTGCTGCAAGAATTTGTTACTTGAACGTCGATAGATATTGTGTAGGGGACTATGACGGAGAGGAGAAAGCTGAAGTTGAGCTGTACATATCAAAAAGGGGTGAATTTTGTGTCGTTGATGAAGATATGACAACCAAAGCTTATAGGATTCTGCATGATTATGTGGTTAATAAGAAGATGTCCAAGATAGATGCGGTGTTTGCTGATAAGGCAAGTGTGAATAGATGGATAGAGGGAGGGAGGGGAGGGAGGGAGGGAGGGAGGGAGGGAGAAGGAGGAGGAAGGGTGGGAGGGAGGGAGGGAGGTAAGGAGGGAGGGAGGAGGAGGGAGGGAGGGTGGGAGAGATGGAGGGATGGATGAATGAATAAATGAATATGAATGAATGAATGGATGAGCAAATTGAATTAAGTCTTTCTAGACATAAATTATTCAAACATATTAAATAGTTTACAAAATCACAAAAACTAAAAATTATGATTCATCCAATTTTTAATTAATCTTTAAGTACTTTAGCAAATTTTAAAAAAAATTAAGTTTTTGCTTGTCTTATTTTTGTGAGTAATAAGATTGTTTTTAAAAAATCTTAACTACTCTTAAAATACTTTAGTAAATTTATTGTTACTGTAGTTTCATTTTTTGCATTGGCTGAAGTATGTCGTATTTAATTACCACGTGTATATAATGTATTAAAATTGTAAAGCATTGTTGCACTTTTGGAATTGACGCTATATAAAATATTATTATCATCATTATTATGATGATGATGATTCTACATTAAATTAATGATTGAATGACAGACCAATCCATGGATGGACAGACAGAGCCTGGATTGACTGACCGTTCTTATGTTATTCCCTAGGTACTGTTTGTCAGCATCAGTGGGAGCAAGGCTCCAAAACCTCATGAAGGATCATTGCTTACAGAATTTGATAAGGTCGCAATTGGAATAGGAACTTCCTTGGTTGTGATCGTTGTTGCTGTCTTTATCTACAAGCGTAGAGTAAGGCGATGGTTTAGCTTGATGATATTTATCCATGATCCATCTATTCATCCATCCATCCATCCATCACCTCCACCCTCCATCCATCCACTCTTCCATCCATCCACTCTTCCATCCATCCATGCATGCATCCATCCATCCATCCATCCATCTATTCATCCATCCATACACCCTTCCATCCATCCATCTATTCATCCATCTACCCACCCATCCATCCATCTATTCATCCATCCATCACCTCCACCCTCCATCCATCCACTCTTCCATCCATCCATCCATCCATCTATCCATCCATCCATCTATCCATCCATCCATCCATCCATCCATCCATCCATCCATCCATCCATCCATCCATCCATCCATCCATCCATCCATCCATCCATCCATCCATCCATCCATCCATCCATTTATTCATCCATCCATCCACCCTTCCATCCATCCATCCAACCATCCAACCATCCAACCATCCAACCATCCAACCATCCATCCATCCATCCATCCATCCATCCACCCATCCACCCATCCACCCATCCACCCATCCATCCATGCATCCATTTATACAGCCACAACTCCTATAGTTAAATCATCTCTTTTTTTAATCCCTCAAAGCTTACCTTCGAAAATCAACCACACGACAAGAAATACAAGCAATCAGGCCTACAGAACACGAACTCCAGGTCCTTAGGCCAACAGAAGACACTTAGCATGATTGGGTACTTGAAAAGCTCAGTCACTAATTAATTAAGAGCACCAAAATGAGTAAAGATTCACTGCTTCTTATTCCAAGATGCTGGGCAACCCGAGGAGGCGTAGTCAATTAGGGTATCCTAGGATAGACTGTTTGACTGTTTGAAATGTACTCACATTTCATAATGTGTCATTCTCTTGAGAAGAATATTCTTTGTTTGAGTAGTATCCATATTCAGGTGTCTTCTCATGCACAACCGTTAAACAAAGAAATAATACTCTATGAAATAACAAATTGGTCTGAAATAAGAAAACGTTACATTCAAGGTAAAGAGGTCCATTAGCTTGATCAACACTAGGTGGATTAGAAGACACATGCTCTCTGCTCCCATTTATAGACCGTTTTGAAAGAAAACCAGTAAATGAACTTATGGCTGTCGAAAAGAGTGAAAGATGAAGACTAAGAAACTAATCCAATGATTAAGTCAATCTTTTATAGTTTTGTTTTACAGACAGAAAAATTGAAATTGTTGAAAATTTTAATTGAGTAGCAAAATGAAAAATAATTAAAAACATTCAATGAGATTTAAGATCCAATTTTTCTAGACAGATTTATGGTCTCAGGGTCGTGCGTGCGCTTATGTAAATTTGGCGGGAAAATAGAATCGAAAATAAAAAGGACCAATTCCAAAGCATTTGGAAACGTTAAGGGAAAAAAATTACCTAAAAAAAATAAAAATTCAGAGTGCCCATATCTCAGAAGAGCTTTTCAAAGGGGCTTTGCTAGTGATATTAATTAAAATACAAATATAAAAATTTAAATTCAAAGTCAAACGAAATTCATTCAGGGTGCCCATATTTCAGAAGAGCTTCTCAAAGGTGGCCCTGCTAAAAATTGGGCCGGCTAAAAATATATATGTCATAAGCCCCCTTCAGACCACCCCTCCCCCTCCTAAAAATCCACCAGCTAAAAATAGATTGAACGCAGGGAGAAAGGGAGAAAGCACTAGGCTGCTCCAGCCTGTTCCAAATGCCTCCTGGCGCAGATCCAACCCCCATTTCATATCTACTCAAATAAATACCATAATTAAGATTATCCTTGACCATATTTAAGAGTGTCCATGACCATATTTAAGAGTATACTTGACCATATTTAAGATTATCCTTGGCCATATTTAAGATTATCCTTGACCATATTCAAGATTATCCTTGACCATATTTAAGAGTGTCCTTGACCATATTAAAGAGTATCCTTTTTTTCAAATGACCGTGTTTAAGAGTATCCTTGATCATACTTAAGAGTATCTTTTTTTCAAGTGACCATATTTAAGAGCCGATCCTTGACCATATTTAAGGGTATCCTTGACCATATTTAAGAGTATCTTTGACCATATTTAAGAGTATCCTTGATCATATTTAAGGGTATCCTTGACCATATTTAAGAGTATTCTTTCTTCGGTGAAGAATTGTTCCGGATTCGCCCGGACTAGTATGAACGGTAGGCCTAACCGAATAAATAAAAATTCGGATTCAAATTTATCCGGCATAGTGTGAACGGGGCCTCAGTTTTTGCATGTCCATAGTTATATAACAGGCTTCCGTTTTCAAATGTCTTCACTTTGAAGAAAGTTTTCAAATGTATGCCTTTGTTCGCGCGTTCTCTAGTGAGGGCCAGTTTTGGATCGTTTTAGTGCTAAACGAGCATTATAAGGCTAAAGTTTTCTACTCAAGTACATTGATTACTGATTATTTGTTTGTTCATTTTCTCTTTTTTTCCGGCTCCCAGTTCGGATCCGACGCGCCCTGCCGAAATCTCCGGGGAAATTCATAGCATTTACTCATGAAAAAATTGGCAAATGAACTCAGCTTTTGTGTTAAGAACACCTGGTAAAAAACTGTCTTGCAAGAGATAAATGGGCACGTGAAATTCCTTAAATATTTGCTCGAGTCCATATTCTTTATGCAACGTTTTGGATATTGCGCACAATACGACCTCGACCATAGTTTACGTAACGCGCAGCGAGAAGGGATTTTACTTTGCAAATTCAAATCTAAGCAAGCTGGTCCTATCCCACAGCTGCAGTTCAAGTGAGATACTGAATCTTTGTGTCAGATAAATCTGTGTTTGAAGTTGAGCAGCTCTAGGGTACGTATATAATATCTATTCCTCTCCAGATGTAAGGTTGTTTATGGTTCCTTAAAAAATTGAAACCAAGCGTAAATGTCGCTTCATGCTAAACATACACTTCGTTATAGTTTACTCTACTTCAATTCAAGCCACTTTAAAACCACACGCTAGATTCTAAATCCTTTTTTAGTTATAGTAATGGCCGATTCAGTGTCCTGACTTAGTTCAGCCTAGAGGTCGTTTTAGGGATAGATGATAAGTACTTTTGGTTTTTGATAGTTCCATATAGCAGCTGCTACAATAATTCGGAAACCTTCATCAGCTGTTTAATGCCAGTAATAAATTATGCGTTCGGTGTGTATATAATGAAGTAGAGAGAATAAGAGAAAAATATCAAATGCCCTTGGCATACCGAAGACGTGGGTTCGAATCCTGCCAAGGACAGTTAATATTTTTCTCTTGTTCTCTCTACTTCATTACATACACACCGAACGCATAATTTATTACTACTATACTATGTCTATTCTTTGCGTACGTATTTACGGTGTTCAACTTATCTATAGAGAAAAAATATCGCTCTGGGATCCTCACGAATATCCTACATTTCATATTCTGGCTGCGTTGCCAGCGTGGTTGGTCCTTGTAGTGTAGTGGTTAACACATCGGACTAGAATACCGAAGACGTGGGTTCGAATCCTGCCAAGGGCATTTGATATTTTTCTCTTATTCTCTCTGTTTAATGCCAGGATCAGTTTGAGATTGACATTGCGTAAAATTTTTATACAAAGCAACTTTTATGGTTTTATATGTCCAGGTGAAAGCTTGATCAAATGCATAGTACCACCAATACGATGAGGTGCCAATCATCATCTCTCGGATTCTTGGTTGTAGCAATCTTTGTGCCTTGTCTGTTCTTGGTCGGTGTGGATGCCGGTGAGTGAATCAAATAGTAGTCTGTTAAATCCGACCTCTATCCTCCTCCCTTAATTTCCTTCCCCTCCACCTTCTCTTCTCTTCTCTTCTCTCCTCTCCTCTCCTCTCCTCTCCTCTCCTCTTCATGTTTAATTTCCCCCTTTATTCTCCTTAATCGCATTTTCATTACCTCTAGCATCCCCACCAACACAAACTCCAGAAGTATTTGTTCGATTGACCTTCAATATCGCTTGGGCTCGCTTCTGCTATCTGGCTCCCCTATTCAAGCACAGACTCTCAGACATTCTCATAGAAGAACGAGATGGCTTAGTGTTCCTCATTCCACCGTCAAGAATCGAAATAATCAACTTACAAAAGGAATGCGAATTCAAGCATGGGAAGGTGAAGAAAGCTGTGGTGGATTTCTACATCTCCACGCATGATGACCCGCAAAAATTAGATAAGAAGTACACGGAACAGGCTTTTGCGATACTGTTCCACTATTGGGAGGCAAATAGGATGGTATTGTTGGGACCAACATTCGAGCTTATGGTAAGCAAAACTTTCAACTAAAATACTTAGATCAGCGTTATTATGTGAGACGGGGCGAGGGAGGGATAAGACGGGGGAGGGAGGGATAAGAAGGGTGGAGGGAGGGATAAGACGGGGGGAGGGAAAGATGACACGTGGAGAGGCCGGCCGGTGGTGTGAGACTGGAAACTTCAATCCACGGTTGTTCCTCTTCAGACAATATCGAGCCAATCACTGTTTCAGCAGTTTCCCCAGTGGAGTTGAAATCTTATCCCACAAACAACTACACAGTATCTGCTCTAAAAAACAGGTGTGGATCCAGGTGGGGGGGGGGGGGGGGGGTTTGGGGTGACAAGCCAACCCCCCCTCCCACCTGCTCAAATTTCTTAGTATTATCTTTAAGAAGCCACCCCCTTTTCCTCCCATTCCTGGTAAAAACTTTGTAATAGTCACCCCCCCCCCCCCCCCCCCCCATTCTAATATTCCCTGGAACTGCTACTGAACAGTACTATTTCGTCCCCTAAGACAGGCCCAAAATGCACTGCAATTCCAAGTCGACCCAGTTCTCCCTCATCCTCGGAATGGTTAACTTCTTATATTTGTTTTCGTCTTAGGTGGATAACGTCGAGATTAGAGGTGAAGGAGCCCACAAATTTCCAAAGACACTGAATGAAGGAGAAAGGATAGGCATTGGTATTGCTGTTGGATTGGTTGTTGTCTTTACTCTGACTGCGATCTACATGTTCATGGTGGGTACTCGGCAATAAATGGCTGGTCACGTGGCCATTTACGTCATACGACCATTGACCACGTGATTATTTCTGCTTCGAACAAACGCGCACAATATAGCGTTTTCACTAACGTGACAAGACAGCCATATTGGTGTACTAGACGATAGAAACGTTCTAAATAATTTTTACGTAGAAATTGAGTTGATTTCCCGATACACCAACATGTCTACTGTAACATCACGTGAAAACGATCTATAGACCGTTTTAGCTTAGTTGTTTGTTGTGCACATTGTTGTGCACATTGCACATTGGTTTGTTTTGTCTTATTCTATCATTTTTACACTCCTTTCTACCACCTCTTTCTCTTTTACTCCGACGAAGGACTAGCGTCCGAAACGTCAGTAAGTTTTTTCATCTTTTCACGGTGTATAATTTACCTTTTTATCATTACTGTTTCATTAGAAACACCGACGCAGCTCACACTAGTTTTTAGCTAGTTGTAACCTCTCTTGGGAGTTGATTTTTTCACGTGTAAATATTTTTTGTTCGCCATAAAAAAATGATTCTCAAGGGAATGCCATGTGATCTGGAATGGGCAGTTTGCATACGAAGCTAAGAATATCTATTAACAATTCCGAGGCTAAAGAAAAAACTGGGACGAGTCTTCATCGCATCGCATTATGGAACTATTTTAGGGGACGAAGGAGACGCCTTATGACGAAATATATTTATCCTATGAAGCAATCCCGTAATGCACTGCGATGCCGACTCGCCCCAGTGTTCTCGTCCTCGGAATACGAGCTAATGGGCCTTTTTCACGCGGCAGCCATGTTGGTTGGAACAATAGATTCTACCACGCGTACCCCACATACAAGAGCTTGAAAATAAATTAATGCAGGTTAAACAAAGGTTTTTCATTCTCATGAGAATAAACATGGCCGCCGTGTGATATAGGTCCATTCACCAAGGGATTGCAAACTTTTTTGACATTACCAATAGAACAGGTGCATGTTACGTCATTGTCGCCATCTTGGTTGACGATAACAAAGCATTCCTCCTCGGCTTCTCTTGTAAGATCAACCAAGATGGCGGCTGTTTCACTCGGTTATTCATATCTCAAGGGATTTTTGAGTCACATGGTTGCACACACTCTATACAAGACACAAAGCCCGGGTATCAAACACGTGTATGGCCTTGGTGAAAAGCGAGCGCGCTTTCACATCTACTCCATCCGTGCTTCTCTATATATCCATTACAACATAGTATTTCTTATTGCTTCTCCAAACTAAAAGTACTACAAGGGGAAATCAAACAAAACAATGAAACTGGAAGTTCCAAGGAACGGCAAAGCCAGGAGAGATTCGCTCACCAGCAAAGGAACAGAGGACATTTCCCCAGACGATGCTGTAGAAGGCCCGTCTGGACTGACGGCGATGAACAGGGGTGAACCACGACGAACAGATGCGCCAATGCCCGACGAAGACGAAGAGGAAGAGGAGGAGCTTAACATTGTAAGGAATTAGACTTAATGTGACTTAACTGTATGTGACGTCAAATCAGCTCGATTTGGAGGGCAGAAACGAGTTTCAATCGCATGAGAATTAGGAACCTATTATTATTATGTCCTTGAAATTGAGCTGCATTCCGACGGGCTGCAAGGTTTTTATAGCTGGAATATGGTAGTCGCGCACGGAAGAAGGAGGTTCTGGGGGTTTACTTGTGTTTACCGTTAGCCACGGACATAGCGCGCTTTCCTGAAACAAACAAGTACTCTTGACTTGACTAACCTCACGACACAGCGAAATCGGGTATCGGAGCCTCGGAGGGGGTGGGGCAGAGGTTCTACGGCACCCCACCATCCACCCCACGTTTTTTCTTTTTCCAATAATAGCTTCAGATATTTTCCAGTCTTGCGGGGTACCTTTTCTCAGGGTACCCCAAGAAATCCATCACAAAAGGAATTCAAATTTGGTATGCTGGGCTTGGCAGTTCGTGGGAGTAAAACCGAGCAGCAGAAAAAAATTCTACAATTGAGTGAGCAATGATAAAGCGTCCCTCATGCAAAACACCCGATACTGCGATGCATTTTTACTAGTCTGGAAGGCAAATATGATATATGAATATCCTTTTCATTTTAGTTTGTAGCCAAATTCTGAAGGAAGGAACAAGAAATGACACTGAATGTGACAAACATCTTTGTTAGAAGTTGAGTTTATAACTTGCTTGTATAATTCGTCTGGAAGTCGCTACTGATATGAATAAATGTTATGGAACTGAAACTTTGCACTATTTCGTAATTTTTATGCGCTCATTATTCCTATTTCACTGACTTACACTTCTTCTTTTCCTTTCCCTTCTCCTCCTTCTTCCCTCTCCTTCTTCTTATCCTTCTCACGAAGGTACAGATCAGACACGTCTTTTGAACGTGGTCTTAATAAGCAACTCAAAGTACGTGAAATTCCTTTGAATCTACTAAATAAACTTTGAATACTAATAAAACAAATTTGTAATTCAAATGAAAACATCCAAGCGCGGCCAAGTCTTTAGTGTTCTGCTCGAGTTCGCTCGAACAATATTGTCATCGTCACTGAACTAATTTATTTTACTCCAGTAGTAATTCAAAGGTGGCTTAAATCTTTAAGAACTCGCTCCTAAAGACGCCAAAACGATTTCATTTTACGTCTAATTCAAAAACCTAACGGTAAGACTTTTTTTTGAAACTTTTTATCTTTTGGACTTGTTTGCCCTAACGGTATGTCAGATTTTAAACCAATCTCGCTCGCTCGCTAGCTTAGCAAAATTCTTATAATTTTTAATACTTCAAAATTATTTGTTTGAATGCGTTTTACATTGCGAAATTTTGCCCAAAGCACTCCTATGATACATGACATAACGGCTTTATCGCAAATATAAAAGTCTAAGATACAAAACTTATACTTTTTCAGTTTAGTAGATTTTCAATCCTGATATCAAAACAAATCTTGAGAAGCTTTATTGTCGAGCATGATTAAGCTTTCGTATAACAATTTGATTGTTTAGCGATCTATAAGATTTACATTGAAAAATTTTCGTCCAAATTTCTAAAGTTTGATACGTTCTTAAAACCCTGTACTTGTATTATTGTTGTTGCTTTTAAGGAAAGTGTATTCCACAATGAACAACTTTTTGATTTCATTCTTTTCGGCTCTTCACTTTAAAAACGATTAAAAAATTTGCATTTATGTATATAAAAATTATGTTTAAAATCGTTGGCTGAATGACTTTGTTCTCTGAAATTAAAAAAAGGTTTAAAACAACGAGTTTATTCATAAAGAATTGGTACTATAGTAACATACGCGATTATAGTCAAATGAGAAAACTGGTCAATGATTCCTTGCAAAACTCTTTATCGTCTTAGCGATTATTAGTTTCCATAAGACAATCGTTATTAAACCAGGCGTCCATAATATTTATTTAAGAGTCAACATTTCGATAAAATTGATAGTTCACCTTAGGACTTTACAATTGCTTGGGAAAACCTTTTACAAACCAAGCAGTTGGAAAGTCCTGAGTGAGCTACCAATTTGATCGAAACGTTGATGGCAAAATGCACTATTTTCAATAGTTTAATTTGAAGGTAAATAAAATACGTTTTAATCTATGTTGTTACGTTTCGGTGAACTCATCAAAGAGGGCTTTTAGTGGTGTTTTACGATGTCTACAAGTTTTCTTTCTTAAAAACTAGTCAGTACTAGTACGTATTCATTCCATAAAGCATTCATTACTGATTAGCTACTGATTCCTCCTCATTTCAAATCTCGTCATAGTCAGCACCTTGATGACTTGAGTTGCAATTCACTATTCAAAGTAAAGAAAAGTATTCTGTATTTATTTAAAAAGAGATGTATTGACTACAATAGTTAAACCATGTTGGTTTAGCCTGGTTTTGGTTTCTAAAAGACTCGTTATAATTTAATCACTGCGATGACTCGAGCTGCTATGGGCTGCCCTTCTCGAATTCGAGACTAACATCGGAAAACACACCAAAAGAAATCACACTTTTTCTCGATGAAACTTTGTGGCATTTAATTCTTTTGTATTTTCCATGTTACTTCAAATTGAAAATGATTTGTTTGAGAAGGGTCCATTCATTATGCAAAGCAAGAAAGAAAGAAAGAAAGAAAGAAAGAAAAAGAATGAAATAAAGGAATCTGTATTGATATGAAAAATGGATGGTTTGGTTACAATAGGTAAAACATGTATTCAGTATTCGCAAGGTACCCTTTCTTCAAATTGTATTTATATGCACACAGGTTAATGTTATTGCTTTACTTTGCAGTGAGGCAATATTTTCGAGTCAGGATGAAGATTTGTTGGATTTTGGTGGTCGTTTTTGCTACTTGTTACTTTGAAGGTAAGTTGGGAGTTGTTCTTGCCTATATAGTGAATATAAAAAAGGGATACCTGGCATAAGAAGAACGGCACAAATTTGATTGGATACTGAGGAGTGGAAAGAAAAGGAAGAGAAAAGGAGCGGAAAGGGAAGGGAAGGAGAGAAGAGAAGAGAAGAGAAGAGAAGAGAAGAGAAGAGAAGAGAAGAGAAGAGAAGAGAAGAGAAGAGAAGAGAAGAGAAGAGAAGAGACATACACTAGCCATTTCACCATCTCAATTCACTTCCACAGAATGTAACGCCGCTGATCCAAGTGTCTACGTCGAAATAAAATTTTCCTTCCCTTGGACCGAGATGTGCAACTTGGGAGACTACCTTAAAGAAAATATAGCCAAGCAAATCGTAATGGAGGACAATACTGGAGCCACTTTACCGGCAAATAAAGTTGTCTTGCACAACTTTAATAAGCACTGCCCCAAAGGGGACTACGAAAAAGCAGATGTTTATATATTTGCGAGCAAAGTTGCCAACAGCTTGAATGTCTCAAATATAGACGAGGATATGACCAAGAAGATCTATAAAGTGGTGAATTATTTGTATGAGCAAAGTCTGGAACGATACCTGGGGTCGCTACTCGTTGGAAAAGTAAGATTATTGTTCTTGTTGCAGATTTTGCTGTAGCTTTGTTGTTACTGTTGTTGTTCCTACTGTTGTTGTTTCTGCTGTTGTTGCTGCTGCGGATGTTGATGCTGTTGCTATAATGTTGCTTTGTTGTTGCTGTCGCTTTTGTTGCTGTTCTTATCGCTTTTCTAAGGATATTGAGCTTGTCACGACCTAAATCACTCGTTTCAAACAGATTGAAGATGTAGACATCGCAGGCGAGAAAGCTCCAGAGAAATCAAGTGCTTACACAGAAGTTGAGAGGCTCTACATTGGTCTTGGTGTTGGTCTCATTATTATAATCGTTATATTTGCCATCTCCATAATCGTTGTAGTAAGTATCAAAAAACAAAAAACAAAAATACAAAAAAAAACACGATCTAATGACAAACGTACTGTTCAAAAGAATAGCGATACACGTACTGCGCATGTTTAAGAGAACAGCAGTAGACGTACTCGTATATTCGAGAAAATAGCGCGATTGAGTGATGTAGTGCGCCTGACGAATAGCTTTGAACTATGCTTACAAGAGCGTTCAATGAGGACTCTTAAAACTCCAGTGTATGCGGGCTAAGCCTCAGTTAAAAAAAAGCAGAAATCAGAATAACAAATCAAGCAACATGGATTCGAGGCAAAGGGCGCATACACTGAAATTGTAAGAGTCCTCAAATAGAGTTGAAATCACATTTCATTATCCCTTTTTCTTTTAAGTATTGCAAAAATGGACAGAACAGAGACAAGAACAAGAAGGATCGTTATTCTGCGAGCCATGTCAAGGGTAGTGACAATGTAGCAGCGAAGACGTATTCTGAGCCGTTAGCCACAAGGAATAAAGCGTTTTATGACGGAGAAGAACATAACGGTGGTGTAAGTGAATAAAGAGGGGATAACTGAACGATGCAAAAAAAATATGTAGACCTACTTGCATGAGTGTATGGAATATCTTTTGTGTCTTGTCAAATCCATCCATCCATCCATCCATCCATCCATCCATCCATCCATCCATCCATCCATTTACTCATTCCTTCATTCCCTTTTCGTTTTAACATGCTAATTTATAAAATGCTAACACCATATTTATCTCTTTCTCTCTCTTATTTCAGTCCTCAATACAAACAAGATTCTAAGCAAAAGAGTCACTTTGGAGCCAATAATTTGTTTTACACATAATTTGTAATGCTATTTCAAAACAATAACCACAACAGAAACGAACAGTATCACAGTAGAAACAGCAGTATCAACAACAGAAGCAACAACAGCAACAACTTAGCAAAAACATTAATTTTAACAGCAACACCACCACCACCACCAACAACAACAAAAACAACCACAGAAACAACAGAAACAACAACAGCAGCAACAACAGCAAAAACAGCAACAGCAGCAGCAACAACAACAAAAACAACCACAGAAACAACAGAAACAACAACAGCAGCAAAAACAGCAACATCAACAGCAGCAGCAGCAGCAACAACAACAAAAACAACCACAGAAACAACAGAAACAACAACAGCAGCAACAACACCAGCAAAACAGCAACCAAACGCACACTCCAACACAAGCAAGAGCATCCATCACCAAAACAGCATTAATATCATCAGGGATATCATTAACTAATAGTTTCACATTTGCACAGGTTTTGATCAACCTCATCTGTTCACTGTTGAATTACCATTTTTCATTTTTATAATCAAAAATCTATTTTAAGCCAAACTAGTTTTTTGATATTATGTATATATAGTTTTCATGTGTTTTTAATCTATTTTTGTATCCAACTGCACTTGTAAACTTAGGATTAAGTTTCTTTTTAAATTGTATTGTTTGTCAATGAATCTTTTTCTTCATCAATGAAATAAACTGGCCATCAAAATTTTAAAACTTGCATCTTTTAAAAAAAAATCTATTTAGAAAAAGGTTGATAGTTAAAATTATTCGCCGAAGGCGAAGTGATTATCGGGAGGTATTTACCGAGACGCAAGTCTTCAAGCGGCGAGGTAAATATTCCCCAATAATCACTGAGCCTGAGGCAAATATAACAGCAACAAAGCGGCTGGCCGCCATTTTGGGTCTTCGCTCGAGGTGATTATCGTGTGATAGTGTGAGTTTCTTGACCAATCAGCGCGCGAGATTTTCTATAATCACCTGCGTATTTTTACTAATAGGGTTTATTTCAAGAGGGTAAACACATAACAGTATTTAAAAAACGCTGATAACTCTGTGGCCCTGGGGAGGTTTGGCTGCATGTTGGATTTTACAACCAAGCCCGAAATGCAAAATGGGCGATGTGAATACAAACTAAGGTCACGCACAACAAAATTAATTTTCTTAAACTTTGTCTGCACGTTTTTCCGGCATAATTTCTTTTGTGCAGTGAATATCATGGTCTATATATATTTATATACATAGCTTATTTAATAATAATAATAATAATAATAATAATAATAATAATAATAGTAATAATAATTTTTTTAAATAATAATGATAATTTTATTTAAATAAACCTTAATAGTCTATGCATGTCTTAATAGAAATAGAAATACACTCGCTCCAAAGCTACTAAAGTTCCAATGCTTAATATTTTAAGATAATGATAAACAAAAATAAAATGAAAATTTGTAGGATTTAAAGTTCATAATCTCAATGCCATTATAATATATATATATATATATATTTTTTTTTTTTTATGATAGAATTTTTCCGTAAATGTTTAAAAACATAACCCAGAGCAATATTCAAAGTTTGAAGAATTTTTTTGTACTTTGTAAGTCGCATATTGCATTTTGTGATTTTCCTCTGTCATCTGGCACATCCACTATGAGCGATCTTAAAAAAAGCGTTGTGTGCGCTGTTTTTGTTATCGTTTGAGAACGATTTTTGCCGGGTACATTAAAGGGAACAAAATGCGTTAATCAGTTCCGTGTAGAAAAAGCTCTTTTAGAAAGCTTTATTCTTTGTTTCGTCTTCATGTTAATTTCCAAATAGATCTTGCGTACTGTTCCTATTTTTCGACTGGTGAGAAAATAATAGCTCTTAATTATCATTTTCTTACTGTGAAAATTATTTGAGTCTTTGCTCAGAGCTTGAACAAAAAATTTTCTACAAGAACAAAAAAGCCTAGTTTTTGTTAATCCCTGCATTTAAATTATTATATTATATTCACTACATTTTTCAGTTAAGTTTGCTTCTGCTTCTCTCATGTCACATGTCGCATTTCTTGCGTGTCTTCGGCTCCAGAATTGAGAGACATCCATACAAAACACCTGGTCTGTCTTTCTAATATCTTAAAACTTTCGATTTTTGCTGATATGCTATCCAAAGGTGCTTTACTTTCTAGACAAAAATGATTGATCTTTAGTTTCTCTTTCTGAGATCTGAAAATCTTACACTTTATAAAACTGAGGGCAATGAGACACCACCAAAGCCTTTTTATTTCCTATTGGCTTAGCTTGGCGTCGATAGATGCACCAAGAGTTAGACAAATAAACAAAGATGAACAATCCATGCACAAAACGCTGAACATTTTCATCGAAAAACGCATGCATTTGAAAACGCTATCCAGTGGAGAAATTTTAAAGCGGAGACATATTTTATGGGCCTTACTTACGTATATAATTATTCTCATGAGAATAAAAAACGTTGTGATTTAACCCGCTTGACCTTATTCTCAAGCTCTTGAATGCCAGGTAGGCGTGGGAAAATCTATTTGTTCAACATATTGTTAGTGCTTGAGTAAGACCTATGATAGTAAGGCTACCCATTAACTGTCCGATTATTTTGTTAATTATACACTCAACAAAATTACTCAATTCTGGAGAAGTACAATTCCATCGTTAATACTCTGTAAAATCCCAATTAAGGTGCGGTTCAATTTTGTTGAGTGCACATCATAAAAAAACAAAACAAAACAAAACAAAACAACAAAACAAAACAAAACAAAAAACAAAACAAAAAACTATTCACGGACTGTATTATATGATTTAGATTGAATTCTATTGAAAAAAACCACCGTACTTTTTGAGTTGAATGTACGCTATTGGATGTATTTTACAAGAGAAAATGCATGACATAACCGGGGTCAAGCTAGAAAATCGTCTCTCCTTGAAATAAAACAGATAGTATGAGCTTATAAAATCAGCAGAAATACGGTTCTAAATTTTAACAAATTCCTATGAATTACATAACATTTTGGTATATAATTCATAGGAATTTGTTAAAATTTAGAACCGTATTTCTGCTGATTTTATAAGCTCATACTATCTGTTGGCCTATACATTCGCCTCTTATGGTTTCTTAGGTTTCGTAGCCTCGAAATGATGCTTGGAAATTTTCGCTTTGTTCAGCAATGCATTGCGAAACTAGAATCACCTGTTAGTTGATAGGTAATAGAATGCTGTCCAAATATATCTTAATTGGACAGCATGGAGACCTATTACAACATAATAATAATGGGAACAATGAAAACAGGGGCTTTTGAAAACTCTGACGTCATTCTCACATCTGCGCATGCGTAATTTAAAGCGCTATTCAAGAAAACCCTAGCTCATGTTTGGACGGTGGACGCGTAGCTATCAATACGTTTACGAAGATCAAAACGTAGCGTTTCGCATTCATGTAGATAAGCCCTTAGGAAATCAAACGTTTGAGTTTCTTGATTTTATTTTATGCATGTAGCATCAATACGTTTACGAAGACGAAAACGGAGGGTTTCGCATTAATGTGGATAAGCCCTTAGGAAATCAAACGTTTGACTTTCTTCACTTCATTTTATGCTTGTAGGTAAGTGATGTTTTAAATCAGTAATTTTATTTTACTTTGTTGATGTAATCTCCACTGACCTCATGTCCCCTCGTAATTGACTAAAAACTACCAATTCTCACATTACAGTTTTTTGAAATTAACAACTTCCTTTCAACGATTTCACTTAAGAAACCTCATACACTTTGCTAACTTTCAACAACCACTTGATTTAACAACGTCACGCCGTTTTATTTTTATCTTGGCAATGAGGAATATACCAGTTGAAATCCTATAGTAATACCAACCATACTTTATGTCTTCTTCTCAGTGTGAAAGGAAGGAAATGATCGAGAGTTTTCAAGTAGTCAAGCAATGGCTATCCTTGAAAAAATTCAGGCCCAAAAAATGATCTTGTTTTCACGAAAGGAAAGACTAAAAAAAAAAAAAAATTTCTTATCGGAAACGTTAAATTAATTTCTCCTTTTCTATGAAAGGAAGCGGAAACGATTGCGCAGTGTTTTCAAGTAGTCGTCTAATTTCCTTTTAAATCCAATCCTTTTAAATATTTCCTAAAATATGCTTTTGTTTTCCCACATAAGGAAAGACCGATTTTTTTTTAATATATCGAAAACGCTCTTAAGTTAATCATATTTCAGGCAATACCCTGATAGAGAAACTTGAAGGCAAACTCGAATGTACGCTCAGTTTTTTCAAGTAATTTGATTGGCTGTTTAGGGACGTTTGCGGGTATTGTTTGTGCGCATTTGTTCTGCGCATTTGGCGTGACGCTTGACTTTTGTTTTCCGTCACGCCCGTTTCGAAGATTTTTATCTAGTTGATTTTTATCTTGAAAAAAAAAAAAAAAAAACAACCTTGGTGACCCCCCTTTTTATTTTAATCATTTATAATTATAAAGAATTAGATAGGCTATCAATGTACCAAATTTGAAAATAAAATTATAGACAATTTACAATGAAAACGAGTATTTGGATAAAAATTTAAATTCCTATGTAAAGGCTGTATTTTGATGTCATCATAGTCACTTCGGTGACTCCCATTTCTTACTATTGATACACCGCACAGCAAAAACATCTTTTTGCGTCTTGGAAGCAAAATTTGTTGCATGCAGCAATGTTTCGCATGTGGCTAAACTGGAAAACATCGAGGAAACATGCACGCGGTAAACATGTTTCTGGAAATATGTTTCCTAATTTAGCCAGGGCCTTGGTTATTAAATTTCCCCGAATAACGAGGGAAAATTTGTAATAGATAAATGCATAAAACATGAGGGAAATTTAGAAGACAATGAAATCCTTTGTCTTTTACTAAATTTCCCTACATTTAATATATGCGACAGGGAAATTTAGTAAAAGCAAGAGAATATGAAGTAAGTACTTAATATTCTCTTGATAAAAGACAAAGGATTTCTTTGCCTTCTAAATTTCCCTTATGTTCTATGCATGCGGGGAAATTCGGGTTTGTAAAGCCCTCGGAAGACAAAAGAATCCGAAATTTTTTTCGTATGTTTATACCAACAAAGATTAAGTTAGGTCTTAAGAACAAAATAGTCTCTGTGCTTTTAATTCAACCAGGATCTAGGAGTGTTATTAACTTGATCTATGTCGGGAAAAATTTTTAGAAATATTTCATTGTTTGCTTATTGACACGGAAGTTTGCGTGTTTTCAGCCGGACCGCAGGGCCCGGTTGTACGAGGCCTGGATAGCGCTATCCGACGGATAAATCTTATCCAGTGAATAATTTTTTGGATAGCAGCATCGATTTATTTACTGGAAAAGAATATCCGCTGGATAGCGCTATCCAGCCTTCGTACAACCGGACCCAGGCGCCATTTCAGACTCTGTTATGGTTGTATTTTGGCCGGATTATTCACGCACTTTGAATTGAAAGGAAATTTTTTTTTTTGACTATCATTTTATTTAGCTAATCGGCTAGTGGTGCAAGATCTTTCTGTTATCCAGTGAACATGGAATAGAATCCCCCCACTCCCCTCTATTTTACGTTTTAAAATTGTCAATTTTATTTCATTAAGTAGCAAAAATAAATTAAATAAATAAAAAATAAATTAATGTCAATAAATTTATATTATATTTTTCGTTAATACATGTACATTTATATTATATTAATATTAATAAATTTATATCATATATTGTAGTTAATATATATTATATTGTAGCCTATAAAGAATCTAGATTTCTGTTTTAGGCTCAACTCAGATTCATTAGATTCATTTGCGAATGCGACGTATTTGAAAGTGATGAAATTAAAGATTATATTATGTTATACTAAGTAGAGTCGCTTTGTTTACATAACGTGACATCTTAAAAAAATTAATTGCATAACAAAGAAAAATATTATTAAAATATATCTATATAATAATATATATGCATGGAATTTAAAACAATTATTTAAGAGTATTATACTCATGATACTTATTATGCTCTAGTCAATTGAAACCCCCACCCCCCCGACCCCCGCGAAATACCGGGGAATTTAACATTTGAGTGGTGTTAAAATCAGACATTTTCCCCGGTAGTCGGGGGCACATTTACTGTTGAAACCCCCGCTATTTTGGCCCCGTTATTTTGGCTTAGTAGTCAACAAGAAACACATTTCACGCGCATTCTTGTGCTACACAGAGCCAATTATTGTGTGTTTCACGCACTAAATATTTAATGCTCAATATTTTCATGGGCTCTGAACCTCAAATCGTGCGAAAACGTTTAGGTTTAGAAATGAAAATGAAACAATGCTTGTAAATATTGCGAAGCAGTAGTTTTAATAGATTAATCATGATCTGATTCTACATTCGAACTGACCGAAACGACTGAACAAAACCCGCGTATAAGAACCTGGGTTTTTTTAAGAACCTGTTAGGCTAAAATTCTCACTTTAAGACCCCTCCACATAAAAACCTATTAAGGCTACAATTTTAAGAAAGGTTCTTATCAGTGGAGTTCAGTGTAAAAGTGTATAGGTAGAAACTGCTATAAGTTTGTCGGGGGTCGGGGGTCGGGGGTTTCAATTGACTAGTGCATTTTACTAAGTAAGTGCATTTAATATTTGATGCTCATAAGTCTTTGAAAAAAATGGATGTTAGGGAAGCACTACGGGTGGCGTTCATGTGCAGCCTTTTTTCACCAATAAGGAAAAATATCAGGGATATTTTGTATATCCGAAATTGCCAGGTAGATCTAGATATTAGTCTATTTTTTAAAAAAATCTCTATTTTTAAAAGAAATCTCTATTTTTAAAAAAAAAATCTATATTCTAATTCAGGTTTTTTCTTATGATGGAGAACACCCTCCGAGAGTATTACCTCTAGATCATTCTGGAGCATTTCAAAAGCCAATTATTTAAATTTTTTCCTTTTTGTTCCCCGATACAGCTCACGATCGGTGAGGAAGCAGGTGAAGGCTTACCAGACGACACTGCCGGCGAATCTTTCTGACGTTCACAAGAGAATCAAAGAAAATCTTGATTGGATTTCAAGTTCAGTCCTTCCCAAATGCGCGATGGAAAACTCAAGCTTTAATCAAAGTGAATGCAGGAATTATATATGCGATCAGCAAACTAATCCTCTTGAAATTACAACATTGTCAGAGAAGCTTGTGAAGGTAATCCCGTTGATAATAATATTCTTTTCATCGATGCTTGGCAATGGATTAGTCGTGCGTTTTGTCTTCTCCGATAGAAGGACATTGACAGTTATCAATATTCTTATTCTAAGCCAAAGTTTCGCAGATATAGGAGCAACCCTGCTTGTAATTCCATTTGCTATTATTTCAGTCGTTGAAGATCGTTGGGTGTTTGGCCACCATTTGTGTGTAGTGAACTGCTTCTTCAACATGTATTTCACAGTAATAACTCTCTTTAATCTTTCTCTGATTTCTCTTGATCGATATTATTCGGTCGTCAGAACTTCCCATTACATGATTCAACGAAAATCTGCAATCTGGACTATCATCTTCATTTGGTCAGCAGTAATGCTGTTTACGTTCCCATGGTTACCGTTTCTAAGCGACAAGGTACTCATTGGTTATTTTCCAGGGTTTTATATCTGTGGACAGCGGTTCTTGAAGCCTGTTGCACGAGTAGAGTCCGGGTATTTTATTTCTATGTGTTTATTTGTTATTTTTTGTCCACTTTTGGTCATCGTATATAGCTTTCATCAAATCAGCAAACACATTTATGGCAAGAAAAAGCGAATTTCACCGACAATCCTCTCAACAGCTCAAAAACTGTCCATGGACGTGTATGCGAAATCAGCTTATACTTCACTCCTGGTAAACGTCACAAGCTTAATTCAAGTTTTCCCAGCCTGTATCTTGATGGTGGTCGATGGACTTCAAGTGGTAGAGATTCCTTATCGACTAGAGACGTTTCTAAAGTGGATCATGTGGTGTCATTGTGTCGTCAAGCCGATGATCTACGCCGCTCGCAAAAGGAACTCTCGAAACCTGCCAATACACAACAAGCTTATGAACATATTGAACTCTTCAAGCTCTTTTAATGGAATCTTTCAGGCTAAGCAGAAAATTCCCAAAATAAACCGTTTTTGCAGCGTCAAGTATAATGCAAACACACCCTCGGTAATTTTTGGAGTTGAGAATGGGAATTTTTTAACCGGTAAAAAAGACAGAAAAGGGAAGTATATGAAGAAGGCTTGGTCGGTAGAGAACTATGACGGTTAGGCCCAATGACGTCAAGCAAGCAGGCAAGCAGGCAGCCGATCGCTCTTGCATTTGTCGTGATGATTTGAACACAAAAAAACGTGTTAAAAACTCACAAAATAGCGCAAGCAATTAGTACCCGGGGAAATAAATTACTAAATAAACTTTAAGAAGGCAAAGGATAAATAATTTAACTACTATATTCAAGCTAAAAAAGATTAATTGATTACCGTTTGTTCGAAGCAATTTGAATCCCTGAAGATGAAAGGTAACCCAAACATCAGCTTACCTTTTATTAAAGCATGCGCAGTTGAAACTTCCGGCCCGAAATTCACGGACCGGAAAGCCAACTGAATTCGAAAATCGGTTACAGCCTCTCGTTTCTTGGTGCTGACCATGAGGAACGTGGGCTCTGGGTACGAGATTGCTCTTCTCTATTATATGGGGTAAAATATCGGTCAAAAATACGTGTAGTATACCGGTATTATACAAGTATTATATCCTGGCCATATTCTTGTGCTTGCGCAGTTAATGTCACAGAAAGTGTCAAGTTCTATTGTTGAAAACAATAGCTTACTTGTATTTGATACGCGTATTTATACACGTATTTTGACTTGTATTTCGCGTCATAATCAACGGCTCAAAACAACTCAAAAAAATCCCCACAAAAGCAGAGCTTGGGCTACCTGTGCTCTTTTAGCGGATTTTGGGAGGCCGGAAATACTTCACAGCTTTTCTGAAAAACGTTTTGGAATGGGATCCCTGTGGAGTTCCTGCAAAGGTTGATGGGTATAGCGGGAAGTTTGATAAAGTAAGAACTCGATAACAGAACAACGAATCCCCAAAAACCTAAAGAAAACTACTACAAATATCTTCAAATATAACTGATCATCAAACCATATGATCGAATATACCACCACATATGGATTATAGGCTAATCAAGGTTGCTTATGGTCGTTTAAGAGTATTTGGTAAGTCAGAAGCAGAACTAATTTCCTTATAAACTCCGATACTAAACGTATTGCTTTAAAATAGAATATAAATGTTTTTTCCCCTGTTAAATCTCTAGTTTTAAAATAACTATAATACTTAATGATATACTTTACGTTAAACTTACTCGTTGTAGTTTTAATCGAAACGTTTTAATTCAGCTATTAAAAAAATACTTTGCATACACAGCTTAAAAATCTTTTGAAAGGCAAAAGATACATAACGTGAAAAAATCACTGTTCAACAGCTCAACAACAGCAACAGTTTATTGTACAATTAAGATATATGTAGTCAACGTGAAGCTTCAGAGATGTATGAATCTTGGTCATAGATAATGCAATCCCCCCTCTCCCCTCACCTTTAGGGTATTTGATCTGCGAATTAGCCTTTCAACCACTGAATTGGCTGTCTCCTGACTTAGATCAGTCCAGTACAAAGGTTACATTGTTTCAGGGTTTGATCTGTGATTTAGCCGTGCCCTGACGTACATCAGCCCAGAGGTCATTTCAGGAGTAGATCTGTGAGTTAGCATGCCCTGACTTACATGAGCACAGAGGTTGTTTCAGGGTTCATTCTGTGAGTTAGCCATGCCCTGACTTACCTCAGCCTAGAGGTTGTTTCATGGTTCAATTGCTTTGAGTTAGCATGCCCTGAGTTAGATCAGCCAAGAAGTTGTTTCAAGGTTCAATTTATGAACTAGCAGTTAGAAGAGTATACATGGGCATGTCTTTCAAGTCTTTCCTTAAAATATTATTATTTTTCTTAACTTTTGATACATTGCTATGGAAAATTTTTTAAACCAAGCAGGATTTGTTTTCCAAATTGAAAAGGAAATGCATGTAATGCATACTCAAATCAATAAGTTAAGATAAAATCAATGTATTGAGACATGCATGCTTCCAAGTAGACACTTAGCTTCCACTTTTCTCATATCATACCACGTGTCATTCTCTAATGAGATTAAGATTCTTTGCTTGAGTTGTATCCATATTCATGTGTCTTCATGTCTTAGTGTGCAACCGTTAAACAAGGGAATGATACATGGTCTGAAATGGGGAAACTTTACGTCAAAGGTAAAGAGGTCATAAGGGTTAAGGTTACAATGAAAAGATAATGTTGATGACACATTATAGGATTTCCATTTTAAAATATTTGGTTCCCAAATGTTATGTATCATACCACAGGGAACCCATGAGAACAGAGCTGGAAAACACAAAATCCTTCAAGAGGTAAAATAGAATGATTTTTCCATCTATATTCATCTCATAACTGCTAAATGGCATTCTCATTTTTTTAGAATAATGGCAACAAAAAGAATAATAATAATAATAATAATAATAATAATAATAGTAAAAGAAAAACTCAAGGAACAAGAAAGAAAAGGAAAAATAATGACATCAGAGTTGGTGAGCTAGCTTATAGTTTGCATAATTCATTGAAACTGCAGAAAAGTATGGGATGTTTTTTTGGATGAAAAAAATATGAGAAGCAGAATAGGGGATGGGAAAATAGCTTGAAAATTATCAAAATATATATATTATATATATATGGTAAATGAACATGTGAGGTGGTAGTTTGTGTGAGTAACAGTTAGCCTAATATTTTGCAATCACTATACATCTATACTGAATTTATAACCTGCTATACGCCCAATTAAAATAAGGAGACCAATTTGCATAACTTTTGTTGTGGACTGACTAGCCTTTTGTTGACATGGAAACAAAAAAGTCTTTTAAGAGAGAGGCTAGTCAGTCAAGAACAATATTTATTCAAATCCATCATGTATTAAAAAATGATTTATTTTATTTATTATTTTACCTTATTATTTGATTATGTTCTTTTGTTTCAATTTTGAGAGAGCTGAGAGATTGGTAATCCTATCCCCTATTTCCACTAAACACATTCATGTATTTTCATACTCATTGGAGGCACAGAGATCCATTAGTAATAAGATCAAAAATGATGACATAGGACCTGATTTAGGGGGGGGGGGGGGTGGTGGGGGTTGCTATCTGGATCAATTACCTCTGGAAGTGAAATGCTGCCCTCAAACATTTCCAAAACTAATAGTGAGAACACAGAAATTAATGTACTGTCTTTTTATGGGGTGGAGGAGAGGGGGGGGGGGGGGGATGGCTACTTCCATATTTAGAAGGGAGGGGATGGTTGAAGGAAATTTTAAAAATAACCCCTAAAGGATCTTGTCCAGGTGGGCATGGCAGCTAATGGTTATTAGCTTTAAAAGGTACCAATTATCTGTTATTTAAGTGACAGAAATAAGATGATGAACCAAAAATAAATATCCTGAATTATAACTGGCATTCTGACTTTCATTGATATTGAACCTCAGGTATCGTGTTACATGAAAATCATCCTAAGAGGTATCAGCTTACTTATCCTTTCAGATTGTAACTCCCTAAGAACCCTAAATGGTACAATGAGCATTCCTTGCCTTTTTCGATTGGAGTGCCAACCCTTTTCCCCAGATCCCCCAGGGGCGGATCCAGGAATTTTAGAAGGGGGTGACTATTACAAAGGTTTTACCAGAAATTTGAGGAAAAGGGGGTGACTGTTACTAATTATATACTGAGAAATTTGAGCAAAAGGGATTGACTACCCACCCCTTTTTGGATCTGCCCCTACCAGAGTCTTTTTGGGTAAATGTCAAGTATCTAAGCAGGTATCCGAGGAAACCACTGTGTTTTCTTGTGAAATTCAAAATGTATTGCCTGACTTCATTCTTTTTTGACGTAGAGATGGGGGATGAATATTACAAAAAGAATACAGCAAAGATGTTGAAGTTGAATGCTATTGGCTAATACTACATGTCAGGTAAACTTTTTGTTAGAGATCCCTAATTTTCACTTAGCATGCAACGGGTAAAAACGTTATGTAATATAAATTATAAAATAAATCAAATAGTACGTACGCTGTGATTGGTTGATAGCCGTATTTGCATGAGGGTATGTAAACACAGTTGTGACGTCATACATTTCGTGTTTTCCCGGTACAAGTTCAAAAATTTACAGTTTTTTTCAAGGAAAAAAACGCCCCCAAAAATGTATTTTGAAGACGAAGTTCCAAATTTTGACATGTGTCAGGGCCACAGGCATAACCCTATGGTGTCATGCAGGTGTTTCTGATTGTAATATCGATCATGACAATCTCTTGTTGGTCACCGTAACGAGAATTCCCTCAGGAGCTACAACACACGTCCTTCGTCAGGACAGCCTCGGTTGTTCAGCGAAGTGCTTTCTTATGATTTAAATGCACTGTCCGATAAGGAATACAAGTATTTCAAGGAAACAGTCAGCAGCTTCAAACTCTTTCCAGCGATAGCTCTTCAACTCCACAAAATATTTTCTCGAGGCAAGACGAAACAATCGACTTCGCTGCCGTGTTTTCTGGCTGTCAAATTGAGCAAAACCACGTTTCTTTCAACTGAGAATTCCAGTCACAGTGACACTCAGTTATCTACTTTTGATCACTTTCGTAAAGATAATCAATTCTGAAATCTTTTATTAATATTTCTATTCAATCTTTGGACATTTCTTTGTATTTGTTTTAAAGTTTTAGAATGATAAATATTTAAAATAGCTATAGCGATTCTTTCTCGCTTCACATTTGCCTCCTTGGCGTTTATTACACGAAATTTGATTGGCTAACGATCGAAGTTCGTGATGTATGGAGAATTTGTATTTTGATATGAGAATCAAATTCAAATAGAGATTTATTTTCTTGCAAGTGGTAGTGTTTTCCCTTAGTATTTATTTTATAAAAGCAATAGAAAACATTTTTCTCTGTGTTTACATAGCCTGATAGCAACACTCGGGGGGTTGGGAGAATTCTCGACAGTTATGCAAACCCTCGACTACGTCTCGGGTTTGCATAACTGTCTCGAATTCTCCCAACCTCCCCTCGTGTTGCTATCAGGCTATGTAAACACGGAAAAAGTTTTCTATTGCTTAATCGGGTTATCCATAACAGTAAATGTATTTGGTAATCATGTATTTGAATTATACATGAAGTACCAACCTTTTCGGTCACGCAGGGACTGGAAAATGCCCTTTGGGAAAACAGTATTCGAAATATTACCCTAGGTTACCTTGGGTTCCAGAAACTCTCTCGCTCCAGTGCTTCTCGGTCATAAAAATATGTATAGGAAATCACACGATCTCGAGTACAATTCGGAATTTATGGGAACGAGTGTTGTTTTGTAAGTTTTCAAAATTGGACGAGCTTTTAGGCGACTCCAATTTGAGAACTTTCAAATCATCACTAGTATCTATAAATTCCGAATTGTACGAGAACACTGCGCGGTTTTTTGTTTATAATAGACTCAACAAAATTGAGGAATTTAAATGGGACTCTACAGATTACAATTAGGGATTTAATTGTACTCCTCTTGTTCAATGATTCTATGATTTTGTTTATTGTATTATAAAGCAATGCATTCAACAAATAAAACAGCTTCTTCCGAGCTCCAGTAATAAAGCACGCAGGGAGTGACGTAAGCACGAAAGAAGTGTAAGGAGAAGCACGAGCCGTAGGTGACTCGCCTCTCACACTTCTTGAGTGTTTACGGCGCTTTCCACTCAAGAAGTGTGAGAGGAGAATAATCAATTTTATGAATTTTATCAAAAATCAAAATAAAACAAAAAATCATAGCAATGAATGATTATACCCATCTTGAAGCTCGTGTTCTGGTATCATGGCCCGTCTACACGAGTGAAAAACGTCTGCGCATGCTCTGAATCCGTATGCAAATGAGTCAAAACTAAGTAAATTTGACTTTCAAACATGCCTGATAAATTGGACTTCACAAAATGCCAAAACGTGGTCTCCATGCTTGAAACTTAAGGCTAATTCTTTCATATTGTGTTTGCTAATACAGTATCTTGGTCTGACAAAAGTATACTCTCGAACTTTTTCGTATACTTGGAGAAAACAAACATTTATTTTCTCACTCAAACTCTTCAAAATTCTTAGAAAACGTGCTGAAGTGCACGAATGCGCAAACGTTTTTCTCTAGTGTCGGCCCGTCAAGTTCCTAAATACTTGGATGCGCACGCAATGCATTAACATTAACACACATTAACATTAACATACTCCTGTTCACAAAGAAGTTTTAAATGTTTTTGCGCTTCTCAAGGCTTCAAGTTTCATGTTGCTTAGCTCATCCCGTAATTCCCTAGTAAACACAAAAGTATTCAATCAGAATATACGGATTAAATTCTATCGTTAATACATGAAATGATGTCCAACTGACGAGTTCTCGTGAGGGAGAAGAGTTACTTATCATTGGCTTCTGATTATTATTTTCCTTTGATTTTTTCTTTCTTTCTTACTTACTTTTTTTCCGTCTCTCTCTTTCTTTTTTCTATTTTTCTTTCTTACCCCCTTTCATTTCTTTTTTACAGTGAAAAAAAAATATGAGTGCTTCGAAATTCTGTTATGAATAATTAGTTTAGATTTTCAAATTTTCTGTTGAAATGATTTCGTCGGAAAATGATTTCAATAGTTTCATTTTATTTGCGTTTACGAACGCACGACGAAAGGATAAAACACATAGAAAATGAATAAAAGGAATAAAATTAAGAAAGAAACAGAGGGAGAGAGAGAAGAGAAGAGCACAGCAAAGCAACAGCAAAGCAGAGCAGAATTTCATTGTCTTTTCCTTTCCTCATTTTTAAATTCTCATTAATTTCGCATTTCTTTTCTCCATAAAGCGATATTTTTTCTAAAGCAAAACATTCATTGATCAGAAATTACTCTTTAAAAGACCATTGAAGCTGATTCCTGAGCCCGAATTATGATTTTTAACACGTAAGATATAATTTTGAATACTTGAACAATCTTTGCTTAACATAGTTATCTTAATAAATGATTTTTCTTTCATTTTCCTGAATTAAAAGCAAAGAAAAAAAATTTTTTTTCTAGTCGACGTCAAACGTCTTGACTGAAGTCAGTGAATTTTCTTGAATAAAAGTTTTCCGATGATGTTTCAACTGAACACGATAAAAACACCGCTTTCATTATGAAATACAAACAAATCACAATTTTATAAGCGTTTCTTTTCTTCTGTTTTTCTTTTCAATAAAATAGATTTGTTGTAAAACAATCGAAAAGGTTCAAAACACATGTCAGTTCGCTGCTCAAAAAAGCAAAACGTTTTTCCATTTTTCCTCTGAAAGTTGGTATTTTAATTTGCAAGAGGTAGAAAATAGCATTCTCTTTTTTAAATGCTCTTTAAAGTTTCATTATAGTTTCAAAATTCGATCAAAATTAGCTTAAAATAACAAGTAATTTATCTTAATTCGCATCAGTACAGATTTGCAGTTGTTTTATCTTTGTTCTTTAGTTTGTTATTACAAGAAAAATTGATCCTGTTTCTTCCTGTTCAGCTCTTTGTCTGGGCTCAGAGCTCTGACTTTTCGAGTGTTCTCACACGGTTACTGGGTGATATCTCACACATAGCTTTATCGAGAAGTCGTTGTTTGCGAAGCAACCAAAGCGAACGACAAACACAGATGCTACGTTTTGGGAACAGCTATTTTTCAAATGCAATGTCAACAATATGTTCTCTCTTTTTTAACCCATTGTTGGAGTATAATAGCATATTAATGTGATGCGAAGAGCAATAGACACAAAAAGAGCCGTTCTTCTTTTCTTTATTATTGTCTTCGCCAGTTTAATAAAGAAAACATTACTTTTCGTGTCGTCTGATCTTCCAAGGCTGTCGTTCTGATCTCAAAGATTTCGTCTTTGCATTTCCAGTGCAAAAAAAATCTGGCTGTCATTGACGTTGCTTTCTTAAAAGACTAATTCATATTGTGTAGAAAAAGAGAGTTACGTCTTTTGAAGTTCGACAGGTCTTTAAAACTAGGATTAAGTTCCGTCAAAAATTACTCACTAAATCAGACTTGCTTTCTTTCAAGTTTAATTTATGTCGATTAGGAACTAAACTCTATTTTAAAAACTGACATACTTGACTTCGAAACTCTATTTTATTTGAATTTAATTGAATGGAGATTCGACTTGGCTTTCGTAAGGCTATTTCTACAAGGATTAGGATAACAATTATTCTTTTAAACACATGCTTTTGCATCGTAACAGAGTGTGTTGTGTAAATTCTTCCCAAAAGGAAGGAATTATGCCAAATTTTTGTCTTCAAGTGAATATGTCTTATCTCTCATCGTTAGATTATTGCGTTATTTTAATGTTTCGCTTTTAAATAGGGTTCTCTCCGCGGCGGCTGAGATTTAAAACCGATAGCGGGAATTGTCGGTAGTTTTGATTTATAAACCCAGTAAGATTTCGTGACTGATAAAAGCATTGAATTGTAATTCTTTTTCCTTGTGAGTTTAATTGTTTTCTTGTGAGTAGAAAGCGAGTGATTTAGCAATAACTATGGCGTCTCGATCTTTTTTGGTCGGTATACAGTGCGCTTTTAAACTAGTTTACATTAGGTGAATGTGATATTTTAACGCCTTCACAAACAATGATCGAAGAAAAGATCAGAAAAGGGAGCGAAAAGCATTCGAGAGAAAATATTGAAGAGAATAAAATTAGAATTAAGATGGATAATTTCATAAATAGAACAGCAACACAGTTTCAAAAGTTAATTTGGAGGCCAAATAAAATTTGCTGCGAAATACTAATAAATATTTTAGAAATTGATAAAAAGGAAACCTGCAAAGAATGCCGTATGAAAAATCAAGTTTTAATTTACATAAATAAGTTTGCAACTTCAAAAGCATTTATAATTCAATTATTTGCTACATACTTTGGTACAATCTTGTACGTGACGAGACGGAAGTTATAAAAAGGGGGATTTCTCTTAACTAGGGGTAAGAATGTTAAGAATGTTATTTTTTGTAACCATTTTAATTCTTTTAGGATAATCCCGTATTATTTTGTTAGAGAATCGATAAATTAATGGCATAAAATAATACATTTTGATATCAATCCAAATTTATTTATGTCCTTTCTTAAAATCATGTAATTTTAATTTGAATTTTCGAACGCTTAGGATGTTTTTTAGTTTATTTTATTTATTTCTTATCTTTATTTTTATTTCATTTCATTCATCATTCATTCATTTCATTTCATGTGATGTTTACTTTACTTTAATTTAGTTTTATTGTATGTTATTTTATTTATTTATTTTATATTTTAATTGACATTTTTTTATTTTGGGAAAACTGCAAAAAGAATAATTTCGCAAACAAAGTGTCCTTTCGTAAACTTGGTTAGCTTAAAATTTTCGAAATTTGAAAGCAAAATAAGATCAATGCAGTATCTTATGAAAGCTCTTAGCATGAACAACAGGCTCTTTTACTTATAGGGTGAGATTTTTAATGTGTTCTTTAAAGTTTATTTGTCTTTTGTAAATGAACAGAAGTTGTTTTTCGCAGTGAATATCTAAAGAAGTTTAAACTCAGTGGAGTGGTTTTTTTCACACCTCTTTTTAGTGACCTAACTTGACACTAAAATTGACAAAGAAAACCTCCGCGTGTTTGAAGCTATAGTAAAAGATTCAACGCTTTCTAAAAAAATGCAGAAAAAAAAACTTTAACACTTGGATGTTTATTTAGTAGGAATATCGGCGAGAAATCTCATCGCACCTAGATATCCACTATTCAGAACGCCAGATCTTTCACCAAACTCACACCTTTTTCTTGATTTGTAAGCATCTTTAAAAGAGGTAAGTTGACATCAGTTCTGTGAAAATTTCAAGTTTTTTTTCCCTGTTGAAAGATAAAAGAAGAGCACACAATCCATAAGTTTTAAGAGAAAGTAGATTTGCTTGTTTGTCAGGAAGCAACACTAAGCCCCTGTTCGTTTTGTGATTCAATCAAGCCTTTGTAGGGGACTCGCAACAAACTTTTAATGCTGTTTTTGTATTACAGCTGCATAATTTGGCCAGCTATGTTGACCTTCGCATTTTTCTGGCCTTTTTTTTCTAAGAAATAAAAAGAAATTTAAAAGAAAACAAAAGAATTCTTCATAGGGCGAATTTCACTGTTATTCTCCAGATCACTTGCTCTCCTTCGGCATCTTGGATGGGAAAAAAATAACAGGTAAATTTATAAATAAAACGACATGCAAACTAAAATAATTTTACTTTTTCAATGTGGTAGTTCAAGGTTTCCTTTTTTTTGGGAATGTACTGTTCCATTCGGGGTGTTAGATCGAACAAGAAAGCCCTTTCAGTGTTAAATAAACACCAAAATGTCGAACTGGCAATGTAGGTCAATTCCAAAATGGTTAAATCCTGAGATACAAATCTCGCTATAAATATTTAAATTTTGGTATTTTTAAACAAAGTTTTTTTTCGTTTTTACACAAAAGTTCCTAACAACAGCTGGATAAAACAAAATCCTCGAGGCGACTTCCAAACCGGTTGTAAACTTGTCTTTAGACGACTAACTCGAAACAATTCTAAGGTTTGTACTTCATGTTTTCCTGCTTGTAACTTTTTTCTTCAAATGCGACCGCAGAGTAAATGAATGACTCTCAAGTTACTTCTCAGATCCATTTTGCGGCTTTACATTTTGTAAAAGATAGAGTTCAGCCTTGTATCCAGCTCCTTAATTTGATGTCTAATAATTCCTATCTAGCTCTGTATATTCTTTCTCATTTATTAATCTTCATCCGCCCTATAAAAGACCGCGCGCGAATCAACTATTGCTTGAGAGCCGTGTTTCCACTCACTTGGACCCCTTAGCTCTGTAAAAACTTGGGGCCAAAGTGTTTAAGGGAACATAAGTCAATGTTTCTAATCGCAGTAAGGACTTGAAAGGCCTTTTTAAAATCTATCAACTTTTACCCTCTCGAAAAAAAATCAAACCCTTGAATATCGAGGTTGCTTTTTTTTTTGATTTCCAATCCCATTCTCTCGAAACGTTTGCAACATTATCCCTCGCATTACTTATTTAATTTATAATATGAAAAAAATATTCAGTGGTTCTTGCTATTCTAGTAGTTTTTTTTATACCGCTTTTTTTTTTCTAATAAAGTCCGGCTTCAAACATCATGCGCTTGTAAAACGCTAGACTCAACAAGTTAACAATATATCGGTTGTTTCGAATTTGTTAATCTTTTTTACTTCAAGTCAAAAATATTCCAGGTAAATGAAATTCAACTTCTTTCCATATCATTGATTGGAAGGAAAGTCGAGACAGATTAAACCAGGGGGTCTTAAGGAAATACTATGAAGTAATTGAGCTTCACTAAAATACCAATGTGGCCAGACACTTTTCGTGCAAATCACGCTTACGTTAAAACGAATACGAATATATAAAACCCCCCAATCTTTAACACACTGAAGCTTATACGCGAGATTGTGAAAACATATTCGAGATTCTAAACTCATTTTCTCTCTACTTAACTCATTTCTTTACTACTTTTTTATAATTTTTTGAAGGTGAAGTATAAGTAAAATATTTTAAAGAATATTTTTCTCCTCTACTTTAACTCATTTCTTTACTACTTTTTATAATTTTTGAAGGTGAGTATAGGTAAATATTTTAAAATTCAGTTAATAAAAAACTCCAGATTTTATTCCCCTCTACCGAGCTTGAATGTTTTACTCTCATTTGTGGTGGCTTTGTTAACTATCATATATATATATATCTACGTATATTTATTTTCCTTATTTCCCATTGCTTCTTCAACCAATTTTTACCATTTACTAAGTGTTATTCGAGTTTCGTGACATTGAATTCCTTTAATAATATTATTATTATTAGTTTGTACGAGTTTTCTTTGTTTTCATTCTATAGGCGGACATTTTAGAGACAAACTTCCTAAACGACAATGGCAAAAATGTATAAATGTAATTCCTTTACTTTAGAGAGCGAGAAAATGAACGTATACGCGAGTTCTTTGTCACTTCGCCAGAAAAAGCGCGTTAAAAATTGAGTTAATTCTCTCGCAATCGTCTATTCAATCTACATGTATAGAGACTAGTCATTTTGAAATATTGAAACATCAGTCCTCGATAAGAATTTGGCCCTTTCTTTTCGACACTATATGTTCACCCACTATTCTCCCACAAGCCTCTCAATCTACCTTCAATCTTTGCGAGCCTCTTTCAATATCACTCAACACTAAAAAGATTTTTTCGCGCGCTTTATCGACAGAAAAGTAATCGCACTGGCGATAGAAGATGTTAGGACTTAGAGCTCGATCATAAGATACGATTTACTACGAACCGTTGATATAAGAGTGAAATTCTATGGCGTTAAGTTGCTTTTACGTCTTAGGAATTAATTTATTGGCGAGTCATTTTCTGCTGGGGGGACTGAGACGGCTGAGCGTGAACTCAGTAAATGTCTCTATAGATGTACCCATAACGCACCCAGAGGCGACAAGGGTTTTGAACCACCACAACTTTGAATTCTGCATCAGACACAACCACGCAGAAATGGTAACATAAATATAAGAGAAAAAAGCAGTATTTCAAAACTGGGGCATGTGTCTACTTCGGTAATAAATGGACGTATTTTTTTTTATCCCATATTTATAAAACACAATTGCGAATGCCGCAATATAAACTAATTAATTGGTGAACTCGTTCATCCTCATTTCTGAAGGAAAGCTTAAAAAAAAATTTTTTTTGTATACTTGATCATAAAATAATTTAATCGAGAATACGAACTGATGCTAAGGGGATCGGAATTTCTAATTCCTGGGATTTGTCAGCCATTCAGGCTCAAGTACAGCGTTTTGGTTTATTGATCACTGCGCATGCGTTGCTTCCTCCATTTATCTATTGTTATTGGGAACTCCTTTCGCTGAACACACCATCCGGTTAGTTATTTGTCCTCGTATAATATTCTTAACAAAAAATACATTCCACTGGACGTCTATAACGCTAACTGTCATCCAAAAGGTCATCACAGAAGATGATTAACTGGTCCGATAAGTTAGAACACAGTTAAATTCTTGAGTCGTTTCAGTACTTAATTGACTTCGTCATCTCGGAACGAACTATCGAGCTGGGCAAAGCCCGATCTTCTGTCTATGTTGCATGGTATCTTAACTTATAACACTACGTTTTTTAATTTAACAAACTTTCGAAATTACAACTAGACAAAGTTTACTAACCACTTAGTGGACGTGAATGGGAGATACAGTATACATCGATTTGGCCGGACAGAGACATAGGCCGAGTTACATTGAAAGCACGTCCGGGTTTGACAACGAAATATATGGATCGGACGAACAGCGTTCTCTACGTCTAGTCGTTGCTATTCTCTACCACGCGAAAGAGCGGTTGCTATGAGGCCAGACTCTTGATTTCGGATCCCAAATACCTCAAGTTAGGTTCTGTCCAAGCCTCTTACTTGTGTCTCATTCAGGTGACCGTGTTAAATGGGTCTACGAATCTTATTCTGTTGGAAACATTTTTCCTTCCCTGGTATTTCCTAACCGTAAC